>NC_034177.2:50710702-50840206 GCF_002021735.2 Oncorhynchus kisutch
CTATGATAACCTGCCCAGCCCTAGCCACGTGGCAGGCCTGCCCTCCCCGCCTTACGGGGGAGTCCCGCGGACTAAGTCCAAAAAAAAGAAGGGGCACAAGGGGAAAAACTGTATAATTTCATAATACTTTTTTTGTGGAGTACCCTTTTAAATTATACTCTGTCTGCATTGCAACCCCCCTCTAGATCTCTCGTTGCCACTGTTCGGAATATGGAAATGGCCTGCCTGCTTGCAACAAATGCCCAAATTATTTTGCCAACAGACATGTTTGTCAGTGGAATGGCATTGAAAGACTAAACAGATTGCATTTTTTTTTTTTATCCTTTACTTAAGTAGGCAAGTCAGTTAAGAACAAGTTCTCATTTACAATGATGGCCAAACCCTAACAACGCTGGGCCAATTGTGCACCGCACTATGGGACTCCCAATCACGTCCGGTTGTGATACAGCCTGGAATCAAACCAAGGTCTGTAGTGACGCCTTTAGCACTGAGATGCAGTGCCTTGGACCGCGGCACCACTCGGAAGCCCCAGTTATTAAACGATCTACTATTTTGCTAACCAGGGTTTTAAAAATGAAAGTATGATAGTTTCTGCCAGCAAAGGTATTATAGAATACAGTAGGATGACATCAGCTATTTCCATGTATGTGCTTCTTTTGTATTTAGGCTTACCAGTATGCATTTGCAGCCCTGACAAGTGGGGATAGCATATGTACTATAAAGGGCCTGGTTGGGCGACTATTTTATTTATGGGTCATATTATATTGTAAACAGAGCACAGTCATCTGTATAAATGTAAAAACTGGAATATAAAAGGCTAAGATAATAATTGTAATAAAAAAAAACATAACATGTCAGGTTTTTTGTTTATTTTAAAAGGAGAGCAATGTCCCCCAAAAGTTTGTACAGAACGAGAATGTGTATGAAGAATGAATATAGTGTAGAGGAACAGAAACTCCAGAAAGCTTGTTAAATACTTTTTCTGTTAGGTAATAAAAGTTAAACAAAGAGAACATATACAGTACCAGTCAAAAGTTTGGTTTGCGCTTAGTGGGACTATCATTTGTTTTTCAACAGGACAATGACCCAGGGAACTCCTTCAAGACGATTGGAAAAGCATTCCAGGTGAAGCCGTTTGAGAGAATGCCAAGAGTGTGCAAAACTGTCAATGCAAAGGGTGGCTACTTTGAAGAATCTCAAATAGAAAATATATTTTGATCTGTTTAACACTTTCTTGTTTACTACATGATTCCATAGTTTCTCTTCACTATTATTCTATAATGTAGAAAATAGTAAAAATAAAGAAAAACCCTTGAATGAGTAGGTGTGTCCAAACTTTTGACTGGTACTGTATGACAGTAAACACCATAAAATATGCAAAACATTGGTTTTCGGACAAGTTTTCTGGAGAGAACTAAACGGTATTGAAACAACTCAAAACTCTTCATTACGGTACACAAATGTTGATGACTGAACTCCAAAAAGCGTATTTTTTCCATTCCTTCTGTGTACACACACACACACACACACACACACAGTGTACCTTTTAAAAAATCTGTGTGATTTGGTTGTTTAACAGTTGGTCAGAAAGCCAGAAGTGGAGTTCTTGCAATGTGTCTAACTAAGGAGTGAAGAAATTACCGCTGGACATGAGGTTTAAAGGAACGACACCTGAAATCTATATAAACAGCATGAAAAAAAAAAAAATTCTTTCAAATATTAACACCATAAAGTGACCTCAAAAATAAGCATGTTTCCAATAATAAAATATTTTAGTGAACAATTGTTAGTGTTTTTTCTTGAAAATGTACTTGAATATCTTGGCAGGGTCGTGTTTCAGAGGATGCATGGCTCTCGACCTTTGCCTCTCCCGAGTCCGTACGGGAGTTGCAGCGATGGCGACAAGACTAACTATCAATTGAATATCACGAAATTGGGGAGAAAAAAGGGGTACCATTTTTTTTCTATGAATATGATTTCTTCTTAATCAGTGTGGAGAGGATGCCATACTAGGTTGCCTCCTCTCACAGTCTTCTATGCCACCACACAAACGCCACCTCTGGTCCATCAATACCTGCACGTAATAAGGGCTTTGTGGTTCCCCCTCATGTTGACGGTTCTGGCTTCATGACCTGGTCCAGCTCTATGATAAAGTGTCGGAGGTCGTCAAGGCAAAGCTCCCTGATCTCAATCAGGTTGTCCTTCAGAGGGTTTTGGAGCAGCTTCTCCAGACTGGGCTCCTTGACCACCAGCATCTTGACAACCGTTCCAAACGTCTCGCAGTCCTGCTTGTATAGCTATAGACACACACACACGGCAAAAAAGTCATTAAATTAGAAATGTGTACAAACCATAAAGTGAACACTGTTCTGAAACATAGTAGTAGTTAGTATTAGTAAAATAACTCCATTAATATCAAGAAAGGAAATTGCCTGATCGCCACCACAGAATCGACAATACGAAGTACAAAGACAGACATCAATCAATACTAAATGATAAACACATCGAACTATGAATAAAACAAATCAACACGTGCACTATTAGAAGCAGGGGAAGCCGGCGTCCTACACAAATAGAACTGAAGATGAAGTTGTGCAGTGACACCTTTGCTTCAAAGTGTATTTAATATCTGTAACACAGTTATGGGTTCAGACTTAGTCCTTGCTCCAACACTTCACTGTGAACTTCATGAACCCACATTTCTGGCAAGTAGGTGTATTCAACAAAACAGGTGTGCGAGCGAGCCTGTGTGTGTCCAACTATTCCATTGGAACAGAAGGGAGTGAAGGTGTTATATTAACAGGCTGTTAGCATTAGCTGCTCAGTTCTTTCACACCACATGGTAACAAAACAGGCCCTCAGGTCCAGGAGGCAGCTCTGGTTTTACTACCACACTAGAAAAAGGGCTGTTAATAGAGGTTAAAGCAGGGCTGGGGTCCCAGCCAGGTGCTCGCCCATTGGGCACTAGGTCTTTAACACCCGGGGGTTGACGTGAACAGACCCACTATGTGTATGTATGTATGTATGTATGTATGTATGTATGTATGTATGTATGTATGTATGTATGTATGTATGTATGTATGTATGTATGTATGTATGTATGTATGTATGTATGTATGTATGTATGTATGTATGTATGTATGTATGTATACATATATATATATACATATATACACACACACACATACATACATACATACATACACCCTAATTTGATCCTTCCTGGAGGTCAGCACTCAGTAGGTCTGGCCCTGGCTTTCACACCAAAGTGCCTTATGAAGTGCCCTTAGAAAGGGAGCAGCCTGGGACAAGGGTTCAGCTCCAGGGTTCAACGAGTACTGCCAATCTTTCTCTGAAGTGCCCTATAAAGTGCCCTAACAAAGGGAGGGCACGGGGAGCAGGGAGCAGTCTGGGTTCAGTGGATTCTAACAAACCTCTGAAGTGTACTATGAAAGTGCCCTATGGAGTGCTCTTCCAAAAGATGGCACAGGGCACTCAAGGGTTCAGCTAATCTAATCCTGCCAAGTTTCCACCATCCTCACCATAGCGAAAACGCTTGATGAAAGTTCACTGGAGCTGGCTGGTGCCAAGTTGAGCTTTACTGTTCCTTTTTACCACCAATAAACTCTTTGTACCGAATTCAAGTCTCTACGATTTAGTCTCTCTAAAATAATCACAATAACTGTATGCTAGCTTCATTAAACATTATGGAGATAGTGACTACAAAACACTGAGCTGCAACAGTCTCAAACTATTTTTAGTCAGTGGCAAACTGTTTTCCCCCCAGTGGTAAAAGCTGTTTCATCACAGGAACAGACTTCAATTACTTTGTCGTCAGACAGTGCCATTCTCCGCATCAATTTCACGAAACAGCAAGAGATTCCTGTGACCTATTTCTTTAGAGTAGTGTTCTAATCAAGAAGTCCCAGGAAGCTTCCTTAAGGAGGTAAAAGTGTGTCATGTTAAGACCCTGTAGCCATTTTGGGAATCTGGGCTTTAGTAGTATTTTTTCCTACTTTAGAACAGCTAAGCAGATTCGTTATCTTCTGACTGTGCAGACTAAATATATTAGTGTGTTTGCGGCATAAAGAGGAGTTGTTGAGTGGTCTAAGGACAAATGGACTTGACCATACAAAAAAAAAATATATATATATATATATATATATATATAAAAAACTGGCCTTGTTGCAGGACACTTTCAGCTAGGAGCAAAACAGTGTCTGTGTGGGTGTGTGTGTGTGTCTCTGTCTGTGTGGGAGGCGAGACTGACAATGCGGTACAGATAAAGAGGAGGATGTGATGTTTAAGATGCTGTAACTCACAGGTTCGGCACAGGACAGAGCCTGTCATACTGCATCCTGGATGAAACATGAACTGCCCCATGGTCACTCGCAAACAACCACAAGGTTCTCAGAAGGACAAACTCTGACACAGAGAGACTTCCTGCTGGGTGGGCCAAGCAAAGCCATACAGAACTACAGTACTTTCAAAGGTCAGGGGAACCGTGAAACAATAAGTATATGACAATAAACCAAGCTAGATGAAAGGGAAAAAACCCTCTGTTGTATAGAACGCATAACAAGCACATTCCAGGTAGAGTAACTACAAAAGCACAGAAATAAGTCATACTGCTCGTTAACTGACCATTTGGTCTACATTGTGGTTTAAGCGCATCTTGAGCCATATGCTACTTAAGATTCCTGTTCATGAACTGTCACAACTACCACCTGAGGGATTCTTTAGGGTAGGGTGGGGGAATCGCAAAGTGGGGCAAACTAGATGAAGATGGTTAGGTGAAATGACATACACTCCACCATACTCTCCAGAGAGACTAAATGAGGGGTCTCCTCTGCTCTACCTGCCAACTAACTAAATGAAAAGAGAATCAATGACTCCAAATGTCTCAAGGTCTCCAGTAGACTTCTCGCTCTCTCTCTTGTCTGAGTCTCTCCTCCACCCTGAAAATACCCCCAGCTCAGCTCAACTAGCTGCAGCATGTTGAGGTAGTTAACACAGACACAGCTATCTGCTCATTCCCGCATCTCTAACCCACATTCTCCTCCCTGTAGACTGCTCTTCGAACTGCTATGACCTGCAGAGGTGTTTGCTGATGTAGACAAGGATCTAGAACAAAGAACCGGGTTAAATTCTAGAGAGAAAATTCGACACGATTGTCGAGTAAAACCTGCGCACAAAGTACCAACAACAAAAAATGGACATAATGTGGCATATGTTGGCCTGAGAGCCCGATGCTTTAATGTCTGTATCCCATCATGTCAACCGTAGCCACTGGGCCACATAATGACAGTGTTGGACAGGCACCAACCACAGAGAAGTGAGAGACCAGGAACACACTGTGTGGCCAAGGAAGCCCCGGGTCAAGTTCCTCTTCAAACAACTTTCTCCTGCAAGTTAAAGAGGGATAAATCATTTCTACTTCATTTGGAACAATTTTTACCAAAACATGGAATATGCACAGTTTACAAAACATTGGGAACACCTTCCTAATATTGAAAGCTTTCCTCGTTTAACTCAGCACGAATAAGCATAACCTTGAAGAGAGAGAATTGGTGCCATGTTTAAAGGTGCATGAAGAAACCAGTAACATTAACAAGACAAAGGCATGCAGCGCAGGGTCACGTCTCATAGTACCCACTACTCACCATTAGGGCGGTGATTGTCAAGCAAATAACTGCCGACAGACATGACAGCTCTGCTTCTAGCTCCTAAGCAACTTTGTTGTATGTTATTTCTTACATTATTAGAGAAGTTTTTTGTGTTATTACATACAGCCGGAAATAACTTTTGGATATCAGAGCGGTGGTAACTCAGCAGCATTACGACCAGGAATAAGACTCTCTCGAATTGTATCCTTTGTTCGTACCCCCCAATTGAACTTATCCCAAACGCTGCTCCAAGACGCCGCCGGCAGAGGTATTCGGAGGCGACTAGTAGTCTGACTGAGGAGGCGTGCACACCATCTACCGCGTCAGACCATATTACTCGCTAATGTTCAGTCTCTGGACAATAAAGTATACAAGCTCAGGGCGAGGATCTCCTTCCAGAGACATCAGGGACTAACATACTCTGTTTCACAGAATCATGGCTCTCTCTGGATATACTGTCACCGTCCATACAGCCAGCTGGGTTCTCAGTACATTACGCAGACAGGGATAAAGAACTATATGAGAACAAGAAATGCAGGGGTGTATGTTTCATGATTAACTACTCATGGCGTTAACATTATGCATGTTAACATTAGAAGCCTCCTCCCTAAGTTTGTTTTATTCACTGCTTAAGCACACTCTGCCAATCCTGATGTCATAGCCGTGTCTAAATCCTGGCTTAGGAAGAGGCCACCAAAAATCCTGACATGTCCATATATATATACACACACACACACGCTTTGAAGCTTTGAGGAAGAAGTGGGAATGAGTGAAAAAAGGGTCTCAAAACTAAATAATTTCCCTCGACATCACTAGAGTTTCAAAAATACTGTTTCTTAAGGACGCACACACAGTTGGGAGTGAGCGTTTCAATGCATGTGTGAGGAAGTGTCACGCTGGATTTGTAACAATAGAGAGTATTTAGGGAGTAGTGTTTCCTCAAACTGTACTGTGAACTCTCAAGACAGAACCGGTCCCTGGTTACTTAATCAAACAGGAAGGGTGGTTTGACCTGAACCTGCTCTGTGTGTGTGTGTGTGTGTGTGTTTTTTCTCTCCCCTGGGTTCCCTCCCTATCTCCCAGCGGAGGGAGCCAGGGACAGATCTCCAGACCTGATACTAGAGAGAGGTAGGGCCACACAGGACGGGTTAAAAAGCCATGGTTGAGAAAAGGGAAGAAGGAATGAGGGGGCGTTTGGAGCGGACATGGAGGTCTGAATTAGAGGGGTACAGTGGGTGTGTGTCTGCTTGCTTGTGTGTCTGCTTGCTTGTGTGACTGCATGCGTGTAAGCGTAACGGATACAGAGTTGGGGGTTTCGTCTTTAGGAGATTATACATACAAAGCTGTGATTCTATACTGGAGCTCTGCTCAAAAGAGCCCTGATGTAGGCAGAGAGGCAGGGGTCCTGAGTTAATAAGGGAAGTGGAGTAATGAGTGGATGTAATGACTGGAGGGCCTGGTAGACAGAGGATATCATTAAAACAGCCATTTAATCATTCAGCCTGGACTGGATGCAGACCGGACCGCTTAGTCTAGGTTCCAAATGGCACACTATTTCCTTTATAGTGTACTACTCTGGTAAAAAGTAGGGCACTGTAAAGGGAATAAGGTGCCATATGGGAAGCAGACTTCATGTAATGGACTAATAGGGAAGAAATGGAAAAGTTTAGCTTACACTGATTGAAATGATGAATGGAGGGACTCCTCAGAAAATCACTGCCAGCAACTTTTCGATACTCCCATTACGTTAAATAGTTTCTCTGATACTTAATCTAGGTTTCTAACCAAAAATGTAAACAGTCGTACATCCATCCTCCAAAAATCGGAGAAAAACATGTAGGCTAATGCTTTACAGTGTAGTACCATCAACCAAATCGGAGAAGATGGGATACAGGCTTACAGGTTCAAGGGTTGCTGCTTGCTTGTTTTCTGATTAATTTGATTGTCGTTTTCAAGAGTAATTCCTCTAATGTAACACAGGAGCCTTTCAAGAGGAAGTTACTGGAACATAGCATTAATAAATGTCTTGGCTTTCTCATTTGCTTTCCTAGCCCGTAATCGGCCCCATATTAAATGGGTACGGTAGCTCTACAGTAAGGTATTTTTAGAACATGAACCAGACAAACAGCTCCCGACCTGACTGACCCCACTGAGTATCCAAATAATATGGAGAGTTGTGTATATTTCTAGTCCTCATCCTTCAGCATTACTGCAAACGTGCTCATTCAAACCAGCCTCCTCTGAAGATCAGTATTGGATAGAGGAGTGAGTGCTCATGGCTCAAGGGTGGTAAAGGACAGTCTCCTCCCTCCAAGTAGAGTTGAATAAACAGCTATTGACAGGAGCCATCACACTAAATCAGCCTCAATGGAGGTATGAACCTCGTGCCAACGCCCAGCCCCAGCCACCTAGCACCAGTTCTATCCCAAACACTATCCCCATGCCCAGCTCCAGACTTTCTGCCCCAACCACATCCCTGGTGTTAGCCACATCTCTATTCCCATCCCCAGCCGTAGCCCTGTACCCCCAGCCACATCCCCATGCAAACCCAGCTCCATCCCCATGCATCGTGGTTTCCATTTGGTCTGGTGAGTTTGGCTTGGCCCTCCACTGTACAGGGATGGGGATCAGAATGCATTTGGCTAAGGTCAATATCGATGTTACAAGCCAGTGCCTCTCCACACAACTGCTGCTGTGAACTGGTTAGGAAATGGCAGGGTAAGCATGTGTGCTATGTGTGCGTAAGCATGTTTGTAATGCCAAGAGAAGTACCCACACTGTGGGTGGCCCCCCCAGAACCCTGCAGGGCAATTCCTGCCCTGGTTTAACGGGAACAGATAAGTGGTAGTGTAGCGCAGTGTGTGTGTGTGTGTAGGGAAGGGCCGGGCAGGGCAGGCAGACTCAAATAGCATGCCCTGTGTAGAGCGTCACAACCTGAGATACTTAAGTCCTTCCTGCCAACTCATCCTCCCTCCCTGTGCTCGCTCTCTCAAATCAAAATGACATGTTTCCCAAGCCGCCATATGCAGGCAATAGGGCTTCAGAGAGCCACTAATCCAAATGGAGGGAAGGTTCAGGCCTAGGAGTTGGACGAGACATAGCATTCTTGCACGGGTCAGTTCTTTGGAGTCACACCCGCCACACGCCGGCCACATCAATTCCAAGCCCCACCCGATATCCGACATCAGGACAATGGCTGCAAATGTGTAAATTTGGCTGCCGACTAATTTGGCTGCCGACTAATTTTGCTGCCGGTCAATAAACGGTTACATTTTTTCAGTCAAATGTAAAACAGTAAAATGACGTGACCAACAGAAAAGTACTATTTGAGATCTGTATATAATGACGCGATGCTTATGTTTCCGCGCTAACAGTGGGAAGGCGGCCCTAGGCGAGAAGGCAGGCGACAAGCTTAGGCCCAAAACAAGCCCATAGAAACGTATTGGGCTTATTTTGGACAGATTTTGGCAAAAGAAAAACCTCTGGCTTTGCCTCTTCCTCACTGATACTATGCATGCATACACGGACAGGACATTTTTCATTAAGAGCTTACTGGGAACATGCAACAATAGCAAGCCTTATCGTATAACAGTTCAAAAGGCTATAGTCCATTGTTGAACATGCAACCTCTGTGATGAAGCAGCTAATAAAACATTTTCCAAAACGCAATTTGCGGGAAACACCGCTCTTAACCTAATGCGAACAGTTGTGACAGAGATAAATCATCTCTGTTAGAAATGGAGAAAGAGGGGAAATCTAATGGTTGTTGCAGTGATGGGTTGCTAATACGTTCGAGGGTTGTAGCTTTGGCTTCTGGACAACAAAATGAAGTTGATATGAAAATCAATAGAACAGGAGAGAAATGCTGGTTAAATGGCACGAGGAAGTCTTTATAAAATAATTGCCTCCATGTTTCTACAGGTGGATTTTTCGCAAGGCTACTTTGAAGCAAAGTAAGACATGCCTCATTATTTGAAGTAAAGTAAATTGTTTCAAACAATTCCACTGCCTCAAGCACACATTGCAAAGTGGTGGGTGACGTGCTGGTAGTCAACGCTAGGCAGGCTATAGCCTACACACCCGAATGGGAGGCGAGCTTTAATTACGAGTTGAGATTGAGAAACAAAAATAGCTCCTTTTAAAATCGTGGCCACCAAAGTTAACACGCGATTGCATTCAGAATTGTTATTTGTTGCGCAATGACTAGGCATGCAAAAGCAGGTTTCACTCCAGTAGCCAACAGACTGAGGAGCTACTCTCACACTGTCTGACAGTTTGTAGGCTATTCCACTCCTCAAACTAGGCTCTGTATGCTGTGTGATAAATTAGATGCATGGCCAGTAACGAAAATACAAACGCGCCAATTGAATTCCACAAAATTATGCAAATGCTCCTATAGACTGATAAGGATGACCGGTCAAATGTATTTTCAGCAGCTAACCGATTAACAGTTAGCATCCCTAAATCAGGACACATTTTTCTACGCAACCTGACCCATCTGCATAGAATTGCTCCCGAGAGCCGATCAGTGACCCGCCAAATAACAAATTTCATTCATTGTTTTTATGATTCCAGAGTAGTAGGCTATTATTCCCCTTCCTGCATGAATTAATTTGTCTGCATGTCTACATTTGGATAAAAGGCTACCTTTACCAGCATACCGTTTTTAGACATATGGCCTGCATATGGTCTAAATGCACAAAAGCCTGAATTAACCTAACAATTAACTGATATTAAACTGAATTTACCTATCGTAAACAAATACCTGCTTGCACTTTTTGCTGGCTGTATAGCCATCTACCGGCTTGTTGTCCTTGTCCACAATGACACAAAAATCCTTCCAAACCAGGTGATTTTTTTTGAGGGTCAACCGCTGGGAACCGTTGGTATCCAGCCCTATGCAGGACTACCACACAGCCTCAGAGAATGACTAGCTAGCAGTTGAGTGTTGTTGGATAGTGGGACCTCTATTACCTTCTCAATTTCGAGGGCTTTAGCTGCGATGGCTTGAGAGCGCTGTGTCTTGAAGTTGGCCTTCTGTGTCTGGTCGGTCTCATCCTTGGCCGGCACTGTGTCCTCAGGCTCTGCTAGCAGGGCTGGGGTGGGGTCAAGTTCCTCCTGGGAGGGTAAAGGTTACAGCTAATGGGTTAGCGCGCCAGGCAGGACACAGCAGTTCAAATGGCTTAACTGATTCAGGTTTCAAATTCAAAGCGTGTGAGGGCAACACTGATTAGAGTCAACGAGGTTGTTGTTGCTGTCATTTTTTTTCAGCACATCAAACGCTTTAATATGCATGCAGCATCTCAACAACGATCTAGAATGTTTTTCCTTCAACATCTTTGATCAAAGACCGTCGACAGCTGAAGATGAAGGCCCACGCCCACTGACGTCAGCGCATCATACTGCATCATTTAGTGTTAAAAGGGAAATGAGACACAAAACATTACATCTCTGACTGTCAAATTGAACAAGAGGAGGCCTTTTGTGACCGTGTTAGCATTGAAAACAAACAACTTTTTGAAACGCCCATTACTTTTAGTTTACAGAAATCCAGAAAGCTTTCATCCATGGCAAGGAAATGGGTCACGCATGGTGAACGCAGTCTTCATCTATCGTGACCTCATCAGACCACAAGAAAGAGACAGTTCCTCTGCGATGTGGGTTCTAGAATGAATGACATGAACAGGGATTTGCAACAGATTCCACACACCATGACAGGGCAATGAATTGTGTTGATAAACTGTGTATCCATAGGAAGGTAGGTAAAATGTGATGGTCAGACAATGTTGAAACGATGACAAAAAAACAAAAAAAAAAAGAGTCTGTATGATAACAAATCGGATTTCGACTATGCATTGAGTCTCACGGAATTCCATAATCCAACCAAGTGATGTAAAACAGTTGTGCAGGTCTTTTCTACCTTTTAGGACTAGTACAACGCTAGTAAAGGGTATGCTATTACTATGACAGGTAGCCTATCATTTTGATATAGGCCTAATGAATAAATGATCGTATCAACTGAGAGGCTGAACTGAATCAGGAGCAGTGAGCTATGTCTGACAGTTACGCAGCCGTACCTTGATTGAGACAGCGCTGTGTGGAGAACCGTCTATGGAGGCAGTCTTTGTGTGGCCTAGCAACCTGGGCTTATCTGTGAATTGAAGGAGAAGAGGAATGAAGAAAGAGACGGGGGACAGAAGGAGAAAGAGAAACACTCGCAACTCATGCATACACAGTAAACTAAGAAGCATTGTAAAACAATAAGGAAACATTTAAGAAAAAGGAGGGCACTCAAAATAAAATCAGGGCCAGTACAATTCCATTTAAATCCTCTCAGTATTAAAAACACACTGGGGAACTACCACCACTTATTCTATATTGTCATCCACAGTGCAATCACTCATTGCACTCGTACAGTGAACAATGGATAGGACAAGATGCTGTGGGACTGACGACAAGCAGAGCCCAGACAAATCGCTGTTAATTTTACGTTCTTGTTGGAATAGCTTGCACAATAGAGGTCGACAAGTTCAGCTGTGACTAAATTGAAATATTGTGCTCTGCCGGCTCCAATATGTCTATAAAAAAAACAAATATGGCTGGGTGGAAATGTTTGTTTTTATTCCCATGGCGATGAGACTGAGCCAAAGTGAAATTAAAAACACACTTATTCCAGGAAGTTATGAAAAAAAATCCAAGTAAACCATGAAAAAGTAGTTTGTTAGTTCAAAATGCAGCAAAATTCAAAATTGATTGAGTGCTGGATTTCCTATGATACTATTAACAGATGATTCTTTGAATGAGAGATGTTTACTTAGGCAAAAATGTCTGTAGCCTGAATTTATAATAAAATTGATATTTGCCATATTAAAAGAACAGAGTAGCACAGACATAGAACTCTCTGTCTATGACAGACCAGGCCTTTGCATTTTGAGGAAAACCTGGTTAACTTGGAAAGACACTCACTCGCCAGACACACTTGAATCTGTGGAGAAGAAACTAGGCTGCTGTTTTAACTTAAATGATTAGTGACAGATGCTCGTGAATTGCAAATCCAGAAGAGGAGCATCCAGAAGATTGTGTGTGTTCCATCAAAGAGACACGTAATGGCATTAGTTAAACAGCAGCAAAGGAATCTAAGCAGATTAAACATCAAACCTCACTAACGGGTAATGAATGAATGAAAGTCAGAAACAGAACCCTGCGGATAAGAAGACTAATCCCTACCAACAGTCAATGTGCTAGAGCAGGGTATTTCTGCCAACTCCAATTGGCTAATTGTTCGTGTGTGTTATCAAGCCAAACAAAGAAAAGTTAGGATATATTGTACAGTCTAATCATTAGGGCAGGGAATTGCCAGGGACGTCGCGGTATGATATTATCACGATACTATATGTAATTGCGGTTCGAGACCGCAATTTTATTGCGATTTGATGCTCCAAATACATTGCTTACTATAAGTCTATAGTCTATAAGACTATAAGTCTGCTGCAGAGAGAAAGGGACCGTGAGAAAAATGAGCTTTAAAATCAGTAATGGAAGTTTCTTAAAAAGTGCTAAAAACATATTGGCTCACTATTTCATAAGAAGATGCAGAACAAGCTATAGAATGTTAAATACTAGGCGTTGCACAGGTTCAGCATACAAACCCACTTGTTATTTTACAAATCGATACTTGGAGTCAAAGTATCAATATAATATTTGACCAAAATAATATTGTAAATATATTCAGTTTATCCCCCTCCACTACTAATCATGAAAGCTAGGCTATACTTCACCAAAACATTGTGGACACATGCTCTTCAGAACATCTCATTCCAAAATCAAGGGCATTAATATGGAGTTGGTCCCCACTTTGCTGCTATAACACCCTCCACTCTTCTTGAAAGGCTTTCCCTTTCCACTAGATGTTGGAACACTGCTGCGAGGACATCCTTCCATTCAGTCACAAGAGCATTAGTGATGCTGGGTCTTGTGCTGAAGTCGCTTCCAGAGGCAGCTTGGAACTTGGTAGTGTGTTGATTTTTACATGCTCCAGCACTTGGCGGTCTCGTTCTGTGAGCTTGTGTGGCTTACCACTTCATGGCTGATCTGTTGTTGCTCCTAGACGTTTTCCACTTCACAATAACAGCACTTACCTTTGACCAGGGCAGCTCTAGCAGGGCATACATTTGACAAACTGACTTGTTGGAAAGATGGCATCCTATGACGGTGCCACGTTGAAAGTCACTGAGCTCTTCAGTAAGGCCATTCCACTACCAATGTTCGTCTTTGGAGATTGCATGGCTGTGTGCTAGATTTTATACACCTGCCAGCAACGGGTGTGGTTGAAATAGCTGAATCCACACATTTTTCCACATACTTTCGTATATATAGTGTAGAATAAATAGTCTTCTTCAAGAGGTACTTAAAAAAAATACTATTTGGGAACTAAAAACCTGAACCATAACCTATAGGCAGCAGGCTTTCTCTAAGCCATTGTATTCCAAATGCTCACTCAGAGACATTGTACAGGATTCTCTACAGTAAAACTAGGCCTACAACTAGACCCTGTGTGGTGTGCCTTCCTTATCGTCCCTCCCAAACAGTTTCTTTCTGTGCACTTTGATGTGTTGACCTAGCCAAATTAGTGTTCCAGACAGGGGTGGAGGGACAACTGTTTTCTACCTGTTTTACTGCAACTTCAAAAGGGGATAGAATATGCAGCCCAAACATAGGGGTGGGGGGTTATTCAGGCTAAACTGAAGGCTTCCTCTGTGCTCTCTTTACACCGTAGCATAACGGAGAAAAATAAGGGCTTTAAAACTCCTTTGCAGTGATTATGAGAAAGGACTTCTTAAGTCAAAAAACAATGTGAAATGGCTGAATTAGACATAGGGATATTTAAGGACACTCCGTGTTAATTTCCTTTATTCTCCTACTATCCCAATATTCTTAATTCAATTGAAGGTATGCCTAACTTAACCTACGCAGATTCCTGGTAAATCCACACAGAGAAAAGGTAATAGCTGTCTTTTTACTTACCCAGGTTGTCCATTGAGGTCAGAAGACCTCTATGACAAGGGAGACCTGGCAAGACTGAATCATTTTGAAGCTCATAAAAAAAGTTAGGCTACAATATAATGGTATGCATGCGCCACTCAAAGGGGAAGGTAATGGGACTGGGAGTGAGTGCTGGTTTGATCTTGAAGACATCTGCTGGCTCAGTGCGCAAGCCAAGCAAAGGTTAGACCTTGAATCAAAAGCCAAATCACCTCAATAAAACAAGGCTATTCTTTTCCCAGCCTTATAGAACCTGCGTGTGTGTGTGTGTGTGTAATTAAAAATGTTCCAGCACCTCCATTTAATACACACCTCCACTGAAAACAGATGCTCCTCTCAGAGAGCGGCCGGGCCTCTACATATTAGTTTAAGCATCACTTCAAAACATGCCAATTTTCTTTTAGGGATATGAAGTGTAGACTTACCAGGCTCTCTGCTCTGGCTGTGAGGCTCTTCTTTATACCCTGGAGAGGGGCGAGAAAGAAAAAGGTCACCAAAATGACTGACAGCAGATACAAACACCAAGGTTACAGTATCCACACTAGTGGATGCATGTCCTTTACATTGCATCATTCCAAGTGATATGCTACAATGGACACTGGATCAGAGCCAGACTCTAAAGTGACTGATTAAATGTGATATTATTAAATCATTGACAGCTGAACTAAATGCCTCAGTAGAGAAACAAAAGGAAACTTAGGATGCTTCCCTATGAGACCTGGTCAAAATAAGTGCACTACATAGGGAATATGGTGTCATTTGGGATGCAAAATTACTCTTCTGATGGTAGGGGAAGCCCGTCTGGTCCCTGTCTGGGGAGTAGCTCCTTCTGCTGGTGTTGGACCCGGAGCGCATGAGAACGGAGCCTGTTATTGGTGGAGTATCCCTTCTGATAGGAGAGCGGTCCCGTAATCTAGTGTAGGAGTCCCCGGCAGGGTTTGCAGGGTAGGGGCCCTGGACTCTCCGCCTGATACCCTCAGGGTTCTCCCTGAGAAAACAGAGAGAAGGGGATTCAAGGGCCCATCCATTCAGGTCCACTCAATGACAGAACTAAAGCCACGGCTCTACACGATGAGAGCCTGGATTCTAATTACCTAAGTGTAGTGTGAAAGAAGAAAACCACTTGATATGAAATAATGAAGTTGCTGGACTTAGAACAAAATAAGTAGTGCCTTGGATCTTGAAAAACAGTATACAACAACTGAAGTCACCATGTCCCACTTTGGTCTATTAACTAAGTGCACTAGAAAGAATGGGCCTACCCTCAGCCAAAGTACATGAGGGCCTACCTCAGGTTGGGGTAGGCTGGAGACATGGTCCTCGAGAGAGGAGCTATCACTTGAACTCTGCTGCTGGGATGGGAGCCCACTCTGCTGCTATTCCTAAAATTTCAAAATAAAATAGACTTTGGGAACACTTTACTTGACACCCTGCGTCACAACCATGTCATAATGTGTCAACAGCTGACATAACCTGTCATTGCTGGACTTAGAACAAAATAAGTAGTGCCTTTTATCTTGAAAAACGGTATACAACTGAAGTGCAGTGTCATTCCACCGCTACATCCGCAATAATCTGCTAAACACATGCATGTGACCAATACAATTTGATAACACATTTAGACCGGTTGTGACATTGATCGCATTATTTTATGGCTGGTTAAAAGACACCTACATAAGAGTGTCAAAACCCACAAAACCACACCAGGCATTTCATTACACGATGAACATACTGTTGACAAGTAGGCTGTTAAATAACGTTTTCTTAAATGGGCCATATTAAATCATCATTGTAATTGTGCATTACAGGTTAGGTCAGACATGCACCGAATCCAATGCTCTGTTGCTGATAACTGTGTTGAACTCAGGAGCAGATTTCAGGTACAGGACAAGACACCCTCCTGATTGATGACTGACATAAGGACATGTATGTGATAGGCATATCCGGCATATTTGATTAAATTTGTCATAATGCTTCATGACAGTGTCAAAGTGTATTTTCTTAGTCCAAGTAAAGTGACATAGGATGGTCATAATGCTTCCCGACAGTGTCAGTGTATTTTCACAGTCCGAGTGACAGAACCGTCATAACGCTTCATGACAGTGTAACAAAGTATATTTTCTGCAAGTTAATTAAAATATGATGAAAAAAACATGACAAAAGAATTCATTACAACAACAGACTTAAGAAACAAACTTTCAAAATGAAACAAAACTTATTGGCAAGGAAAAAAATCCATTTGAATAAATGTGGGTTGACACTTATGTACGTGTCATTATCAGCCATAAAAAAAACTATATGTAACAGCTGTAAATATACTGATCATGAGAGTGTTATGACAGGTTATTTGTATTTATTATGGTTCCCCATTAGCTGCTGCTTTGGCAGCAGCTACTCTTCCTGGGGTTTGGCTTAATGAAGGTAGTTAAACAATTTTAAAAAACATTACAATACATTCATTACAGAATTCACAACACACTAAGTGTGCGCCTTCAGGCCCACACTCCACTACCACATATTTACAACACAAAATCCATGTGTACGTGAGTGTATAGTGTGTATGTTATCATGTGTGTATGCATGTGTCTGTGTCTGTGTTTCTTCACATTCCCTGCTGTTCCATAAAGTGTATTTTTATCAGTAAAAATAATAATCTCATTCTACTGCTTGCATGAGTTACCTGAAGTGGAATACAGTTCCATGTAGTCATGGCTCTATGTAGTACTGTGCGCCTCCCATAACCTGTTCTGGACTTCGGGACTGTGAAGAGACCTCTGGTGGAATGTCTTGTGGGGTATATGAATGGGTGTCTAATCTGTGTGCTAGTCGTTTAAACAGACAGCTCGGTGCTGTCAACATGTCAATACCTCTCACAAATACAAGTAGTGATGAAGTCAATATCTCCTCCTGAGCCAGGAGAGATTGACATACATATTATTAATATTAGCTCTCTTTGTACATCCAAGGGCCAGCCGTGCTGCCCTGTTCTGAGCCAATTGCAATTTTCCTAAGTCCCTCTTTGTGGCACCTAACCACACGACTGAACAGTATTACAGGTGTGACAAAACTAGAGCCTGTAGGTCCTGCCTTGTTGATAGTGCTGTTCAGAAGGTAGAGCAGCGCATTATTATGGACAGAGTTCTCCCCCTCTTAGCTACTGTTGTATCAATATGTTAAGACCATGACAACTTGTTCAATTTCCACATTATTTAACATATTTAGTTGGGGTTTAGGGTTTATTGAATTTGTCCCAAATAGTTTTAGTTTTTTAAATATTTAGGACTGACTTATTCCTTGCCACCAATTCTGAAATTAACTACAGCTATTTGTTATGTGTTGCAGTCATTTCAGTTGCTGTAGTAGCTGACATGTATAATTTACTCAAAGCCAGTGGCATGTCGTTAGTAAAGATTTACCTTTTTCAAGGGGCCTAGACAGCTGCCCTGGGGAATTCCTGATTCTACCTGGATTATGTTGGAGAGGCCTCCACAAATACAGGTGTGCCAAGCTTGTATCGTCATACCCAAGAAGACTCAAGGCTGTAATTGCTGCCAAAGGTGCTTCAACAAAGTACTAAAATAAAAATTTAGTTTTTTAATACATTTGCAAAAAATTATATTATTTTATATGAATACTTTCCAAATGCACTGTATTAGAGGTGGACCAATTATGATTTTTCAACACGATACAGATAATTGGAGGACCAAAAAAAGCCTATAATGATTAAAAAAATTAAAAAAATTAAAAATTGGCCGATTTTAAATATACACACAGTTGAAAATCAGGAGTTTACATACCCCATAGCCAAATACATTTAAACTCAGTTTCACAATTTCTGACATTTAATCCAAGTAAAAATGCAGCTGTTATTTCTTTCACACATTCCCAGTGGGTCAAAAGTTTACATACACTCATTTAGTATTTGGAACACACAGAAATACGAGCCCTTTGGTCATTAATATGGTCAAATCCGGAAACTATCATTTAGAAAACAAAACGTTTATTTTCAGTGAAATACGGAACCGTTCAGTGTTTTATCGACCGGGTGTGAACCCTAAGTCTAAATATTGCTGTTACATTGCACAACCGTCATAATTATGTAAAATTCTGGTAAATTAATTGCGGTCTTTGTTAGGAAAAAATGGGCTTCACACAGTTCGCAACGAGCTAGGCGGCCCAAACTGCTGCATATACCCTTACTCTGCTTGCACTCAATGCAAGAGAAGTGACAATTTCCTTAGTTATTATTGCCTATTAACATTCATTTATTTGAAAATAATATACTTGTATACTGATTTTAAGAAAGGCATTGATGTTCATGGTTAGATACATTTGTGCAACGATTGTGCTTTTTTCGCAAATGAGCTTTTGTTAAATCACCTGTTTGGCGAAGTTGAAGTAGGCTGTGATACTTATGCAGTTGTAAAACCCTTTGCAAAGATTGAATGATAACTTGAGGCCGAGAGCATCCTATAAACTGTTAGGACTAGATAAAACTAATAGCATCCACAATCAATTGTAGGGACAAACAACTTCAAAAATGTATTCCAAACCAGGCACTTGTGTGTGCGTGTGTAAGTAAGTAGTATTCTTCTGCCTACAGCATCTATGCCTGCGGGGAACCATTGTCGTCCAGGCTATGGGCTCCTCCACGTCCTCTTTCTCTAACTCCTAGGCCTCTTCCTCTGTAGGCTAGAACTTGTTGATCAGGATCTGGGTGGATCTTCTCCAAACAGTCCCTTAAGGCTGACCGGGGCATCCAGAAGGCCCAACCTCTCCTAGTTTGGCAGCTCAGTCAGCGAGCCAAAGGTGGCGCTCTGCTGCTCCCATGGCACATCCCAGGTCCTCAGCTATCAACTGGGAGCCTATCATCGCTTTCTCTGTGGCCTTGCTGAACTCAATGATCATGTCCTGGTCGATAGGTTTGACGATCTTAATACCAGTGTCCTTGTCATTTGGTTTTGGAGGGTGTTCACTTTCCTCTGGCTATGTATCCTTCCTCTGTCTTTTTGTCCATGACCATACAGGCACTATGGACGATCCCAGGAGCTTCTGGTTACCTCATGGAGGTCAGGGAGGGAGGGCTAAGGGCCCAGGGATTGCCTTTGCAATGGGGGTTCGAGGTAAACACTGTCCTTTCTGGTTAGGACAGCGGGAGGAAGATCTGGCGATGTCTCACTTCTCTCCCTCTCCATGGACATTACAGTGGAGAACTGATCCTCTTTTACAGCTAGCTAGAACTTCTTAGGCAGTATCTGCGGTGCGTCTTCTCTAAAGTGTCCCGGTGCGCTGGAGTGCAGTACAGGCACATCAAAGGTCAGACTGGGATCTGCTAGACACTCTTTGGTGACAGTACAGGGACCAGATGGGGGCAGACCGTTTGCAGCGCAAGGGTGCGTTTCTTCTTTCCCCGTGTACACACTTGGTTCAGCAGACACTTTGTCACCATACAGGGACCAACTACAGAGGTCATGGTTAACCGTTTGCAGTGCAACAGTGCCTCTTCTTTCTCCTTGTGGTATACACTTCCCTTATTTATGGCACCCTGACGGTTCATCTCAACAACTGTTCAGAGGAGACTGCATGAATCAGGCGTTTTGGTTCCAACCACTGTGTCTTTGTGAGACAGAGTAGGTAAACGGATGATCTCTGCATGTGTGGTTCCCACCGTGAAGCATGGAGGTAGTGTGATGTGTGGGTGTGCTTTGCTGTTGACACTGTCTGTGATTTATTTAGAATGCAAGGTACACTTAACTGCATGGCTACCACAGCATTCTTCAGCGATACGCCATCCCATCTGGTTTGCGCTTAGTGGATCTATCATGTTTTTCAACAGGAGAATGACCCAACACACCTCCAGGCTGTATAATGGAAAGGGGAATACCTAGTCAGTTGTACAACTGAATGCATTCAACTGAAATGTGTCTTTGGCATTTAACCTAACCCCTCAATCAGAGAGGTGCGAGGGGGCTGCCATAAATCGACATCCACGTCTTCGGCGTCTGGGAAACATAGGGTTAACGGCCTTGCTCAGGGGCAGGACGACAGATTTCTACCTTGTCAGCTAATGGCTATTTGACCAAGGAGAGTGATGGAGTGCTGTATCAGATGACCAGGCCTCCACAATCACCCGACCTCTACCCAATTGAGATGGTTTGGGATGAGTTGGACCGCAAAGTGAAGAAAAGGCAGCCAACAAGTGCTCAGCATATGTCGGAAATCCTTCAAGACGGTTGGAAAAGCATTCCTCATGACGCTGGTTGAGAGAATGTCAAGAGCGTTGCAAAACTGTCATCCAGGCAAAGGGTGGGTACTTTGAAGAATCTAAAACATATTTTGATTTGTTTAACAGTTCTTTGGTTACTACATTATTCCATGTGTGTTATTTCAGAGTTAATGTCTTCACTATTATTCTACAATGTAGAAAATGGTACAAATAAAGAAAAACGTTGAATAAGTAGGTGTGTCCAAACTTTTGACTTGTACTGTATGTCTTTTTTTTACCCAATAGGTGCTCTTCTTTGCGAGGCATTGGAAAACCTCTGGTCTTTGTGGTTGAATATGAACTCAGTGCTCAACCTTACAATTATTTTTATGTTTGGGTTAGAGATGAGGTAGTCATTCAAAAAAATTATGTTAAACACTACTATTGCACACAGATGTTTACTCCTGCTTATATAGGCTAGACTTAAATACTTATTTGAATACTTATTCACCCAAGAGATTTCAGCTTTTCATTTTTAATTCATTTGGAAATTACAAAAAAACATAATTCCACTTTGATAATATGGGGTATACAATACCCCATATTATCAAAGTGGAATTATGTTTTTTTGTAGGCCACTGACCAAAACATCTCAATTACAATAAATTTTAAATTCAGGCTGTAACAACTAAAATGTGGAGAAAAAAAGGGGTGTGAATACTTTCTGAAGGCACTGTATGACATGCATTATCTGAATTAGGCCAGAGTCATACCTACGGAGGAACGGCTTCTATGGAGGATTTTTTTTATGTCTTCCGAACTTCCGAGTTGGTTTTAACATTAGACCAGAGCAAGCTAACAAGCTTGTGTGTGCAGAGCAGCACTATAATTAAAAACACATCTTACCTTTTTGTAGTTAATAAATCCAATGTGAAAACGTGATAACTATAGTATCCCTACCTAGCATTGAAAAAGTCTAATTCCTTCTTCTCTTTCTTCTAATTAAAAAATCTCTCCCTAATTTCTGAATTACACTTGTAACGTTGTCAGTAGGCTACAGTTGACCTACTCCTCCCCTCTGAAGCATAGGTTGACTACACACACACACACTGGCAAAGATTTCCAGCTGGCAGGCAGACGCTGGAATAAGTTTGAGTGACAGAGTGAAAGCTTTGCAAAGGCTCGTTATTGTGATTTTTGTGGGATTGGGAAAAAATGCCCGGAGCATAAAATAACTTTCATAACCAGTGGCCAGCGAAGAGTCCAAATCTGAATCACATCCAAACACTATGGCAAGAGCTGAAAACAGCAGTTGGCGGAGGGCACTCCTCAAACGTTGAAGAATTAGAGCAGTTTGCTGCTGAAAACTTGGCCAAACTGCCAATAAAAAGGTGCAGTAAGCACAGTGATGGGTACAAGAACCGTTTGTCTGTAGTTCTCTTTGCCAAAGCCTATGCAACCAAATACTAGTACGGGGGCACCAATAATTCTGCCCATGACGTCTGTCTTTATTTTCTAAATAATAAATTGCAAACTTCAAAATTTACTAAAATACATTTGGTTCAGCAATGTTGAAAATGTAAAAGGTGTGGAGACTCAATTTCAACTTATTTTTCAAGAAATGGGGAATTATTTCATGTCCAGGTAGCAGATAATGGACCTTACTTGGTTCTAACTTGAAAAAGTCTGTTAATTTACAAATGTACAATTTATGCTCCCCACATATAAAAACCACAAAGAAAGCCTTGAATGCAAGATAGTAATTTATATGATTCACAAGGTGGAGGATCATATTGTCTGTAGCCTACTGTACATGGTAAGCAGGTGCGCACCAAGAGGCACTTGGTATGGGAAACGGCTGTGAGGATTTTTATACAATATTCACAACATAGACACAGAGAGCAATAGTAAATGGTGTCTTTTTGTAACTCTGCCACGGTTCGTTGGACAAAGCCTATGAGAGAAGGGAGGCTTTGTAGGGGTTTAGGATGAACGGCGCAAATAAGGTCTGTGGTAAACACAGGTTTAGGATGTCATACATTTTGTTGATTTTAGAGTAAGTAATTTAGGAATGTTTTCTTGGGGTGCAGGAAGTTACTATTATATGCGTTTCTGGAATTAAGAAATAGCTAATACACTGCCTTTAAGAAAAGTGCAAAGACGCTAATATATTTGGCCGCAACTGTATAAATTAACCAATCAGCGGCACCTGGTTTTCATGACCCCTGCTTGAACTTCGAGGGCCATGTCCCAAACAAAGATCAGGCCTAACAAGGCCTCCAGCATTTACGCCCCCAGGCCCGTTTGAAGTAGCCAAGGTTCAGCCTGCCAAATAAAGTTTATTACCACCGTTGCAGTGAGTGATCCTACATCTGCAGTGCTTCTACATCTGCATTGCTTGCTGTTTGGGGTTTTAGGCTGGGTCTCTGTTTAGCACTTCGTGACTTCTGCCGATGTAAAAAGGGCTTAATAAATAAATGTGATTGATTCCACCTTAAAAACTCACCTCGCGTCTTTCCATAAGAAAGCTATGAAAAAGGAATTCTGTGGTCGCTATATATATAAAATGTAATCTTAAAGAAAAGTCCTAGTTGTAATTGTTGATTAAGTATGTCTATAGCTGCATCTTCAAAGTTGTTCTTCCAAGCATAAGAACAGGTTCTCTAAACGCAGGTTATATCCTTACAAACCAAAGAGAAGAAAACGCTGATCTGAGAGCAAAAGTAACCAAAAAAAAAACAAGAGTCGAAGCAACTGGGTGTCATAGTCCCACCTGCAATAACAGGAAAACTAAACACAAGCTCTTTCAGGTCCAGAAAGAAAGACAACTGCAGAATACCAGAGGGGGAAAAGGAGACCCTGGCCTGACTAAGCTAGAAAGTATTCAAGAGGTTCTGAGAGAATGTGTCTCTCTACAAGGTCAGCATCCTAAATGACACCCTATTCCCTATAGTGCACTACCTTTGACCAAAGACTCTACACAGGGAATACGTAGCCTCCCTCTACAAGGTCATGCCATTAAAGCCAATCCATTACATTGAAAGTGTTACACAAACAAATTAAACATGAAATTAACTCATTTTGAAAACAAATAACATAAACCCAAATATCAATCTAGGTAATTGGTTTTAGTCATAAGGTTATTACAGCCAATGCCTCCCTCTCATCTTCCTGAATAGTGAAATCAATAATATATCATTGCAATCAGCCCTGTGCACAAATATAATATGAGTGCACTTAATGGGCTTCCCATTTCACTCATCTGCTATCATCGCATGAGGTCAAGAGCTCCACAACGGAGCAGATTGAGCAATCCACCCGCCGCCGCCCACCTGCCTCTATTGCAAAGGCATACCTGCAGTGTGCACCCCCCCCCTCAAAATGTGTCGGAGTCAAGTGAAGGCCCATGAACAGCAGCCCCCAGGCCCGGGACTCTGTCTTGTGTTGAGGGGAAAGGGATAAGGGTGTGGTGCTGGAGAGGCCTTGCTGTTTGTCTGGTGTCTGGCCACCTCAGTCTTCAACACCTCCGGCCAGGTGAGAGAGACCCAACAAAGAGTTCCTGACCGCTGCTTCTTGTGGACTACACTGCAAGGGTGAGGCCTCCAGTCAACCTCCTTACCACACTAATGGTGGAAAAATGGACCCAGATGCCCGTCTGCTGCCCTGTCAAAACCACACCACGAGTCTCTTTTAGGCTCCATTGCCAACAAATCAAGGGAGCTGAATGACAATGGTGAACCAACTAGAACCAACGTGGGAGACAGAATTGCAAATGTCGGTGATAAATGTGTGAGGTGTCATACTATGGACCGTGAAAATAACTGGACTGGTGGCAGTAATGAAGGAAGAGGTGAGAAACTAGACCATAGTTAGCTTGCTCTCCCACAGAAGACAGCATAGAGAGCGTGTACGCTGTACAGAGAGTCTGAAGAGAGCCGAGAGTCTGGTGGAGGTTGTCTGGCTGGAGAGGGAGTGGCTGGTGGCCCAGATGGTTTTCCTGTGGGGGTTTAGCCTTGTTGGCTCAATGAGTTGACACTGGTGCCCTTTGTCCCTGTCTGGAGTCTGGTATGACACTTGGGTAGGAGTGAATGGGGAGGGGTGGGTCTTGGCCTGTGAACTGTTGGCACTCTGTATTGGGTCACTGCTAGACGGCTGTCTCGGCAGCACAGGGGCAGAGGAGATCCACAGGCTTTAGCTGTGCTCTGTGTGGGGTCAGGCTGACAAGCTCCCCAAGGCAAGGAATCTGGTGGTTGATAAGTGGAATATGGTATGAAACGAGAGCCAAGAACCTCCTCTCAGTCTTTCCCACCCAATACCTCAGAGACAGGTTGGCAAATTAGCTTCAGTGTGTTTTCAATCCCTCTTCAAAATCAGTGACTGTGCGATATATGTCAAATGTAATATCTTGAGTGGGGATTTACACTGAGTATACAAAACCTTAATAACACTAGCTCTTTCCATGACAGATTGACCAGGTGAAAGCTATGATCCCTTATTGGTGTCACTTGTTAAATCCACTTCAAACCAGTGAAGATGAAGGGGAGGAGACAAGTTAAATAAGGATTTTTAAGTCTTGAGACATGGATTGCATATGTGTGCTATTCAGAGGGTGAATGGGCAAGACAAAAAATGTAAGTGGTTTTGACCAGGGTATGGTATAAGGTGCCAGGGGCACCGGTTTGTGTCAAGAACTGCAACGCTGCTGGGTTTCACACTCAACAGTTTCCCATGTGTATCAAGAACGGTCCACCACCCAAAGGACATCCAGCCAACTTGACACAACCGTGGGAAGTATTAGAGTCAACATGGGCCAGCAATCCTGTGGAACGTTTTCACTGCCTAACGAGCTGCAATAATTAAAAAGCAAAACATTGAGAGTTTAATCAATGCTAGAAGTTGTGCTATAAACGAAGACACATACATGATTTGAAAAATGCTGCTCAAAATGCTGCCCAGTGTGGCAGGCCCCCGCACCACTCCAAAACCTGTATATACTTGTGTCTTTCGGAGGGGACCTCGTGTGCAATTGACCAATAAAGTGATCCTAATCTTAATCATTATGGTGGCTTCAGAAATGTAGAACTCTGCTGCCATCTGGTGGTTCATAGAATAGAACCACCACAGTATTTTAAACAGGTCAATAACAAAGTATTACTCAACGTCTCTCAATCTTATAGATGTGGTCAAGCCGGATTTACCTCATCCCTCCTTGACGGCCCATCTGAGAATCAACTCTGGATCCCCTGTAGTATGGATCCCTGTAGTCCTCCTGCATACAAAGATAGAGCATGTGTTGAAACGTGTGAATAATACAGACTGCTGAAAAAGACAATCTACTTATAATCAACATACATTCAACAGCTAGGCTACCACCTAAATGGTCCGTTTTATATTAGTCCAACTGCAAAGAAAGTAAACTAAATCGTACTTTTCTGAGATCAATATGATAATGGTCATGTTAAAGCTTTACCGACCTGTCGGGGAGATGGGGAGTTCCTCCCTCGGATGCTGCCTACCACGTCACCATGGTATCCACGATCACTTCCTGTGTGAATGTTGTCGCTAGGGTATCCTATCTGGTCATCGTCATGGTAACTTTGAACACCACCATACCGCTTGGTTTCATATTCAAATTCTCTGTCATATTCTTGCTCCGGTCTTGTCACAGCAGTCCTCCTCTCGACAACATTCACAACTCTCTGGTACGTTCCCTAAACAAGAAGCATTACAACATTGATTAGTTTATTTCAAAACACAAGTGCAGAGAGACAATCTACTCTATGCATGATCGAATAAGTTGTACATCTATTTACATTGACAACTCCATGAAGGATGGTCGATGGCCTAATAAACACTCATGTGATGACAATACATACGTGAAAATAATCATCACCGTCTGCCCAAAGAGTGCATTGTGCAAAGTGCTAGAATGACCAGTCACTTACCGCTCTCTCTGAAATATGCTCATCGGTGGCCTCTCTGATTCGGCTTCGGTCTCGCCTGTACGCCACTGCAAGTAAGGGACAACAAGCATACAATCACAGCCATGACAATAATTAACACAAGGGGACACAAACTAAAATGTGTTAATTGTCCACAAGTAGCTGTCATTTCAAACAAGTATGTAAACTAATGCGGCGTTCACATAATGACGGAGTAATCACAAGTTCTGCGTTCCGACTGGGAAGTTTAACTTGAACGACCCTCCAAGTCATAATTACAAGTGGGGAAACTCAAAGAAAATGTTGTTACAAGAGTTGTCAAGTTGTGACGTTTCGCTGCTGACCTTTCAAATTTTTTGACCAAAAGACAACAAAACGGGTTTGAGGAGCAGGTAAAACTAAAAAAAACTTCTCATTCCTCCTTCGTATGGCAGCGACTGCTAGTCAAAACAGTTATTTGGGCTCCACAGGAGCATCCAGGAAGTCTGGAACGAGTAACGCAGTCAACGAACCTCACTGACTGTGCTCTTATGATGGGTTGTAAAAATCATTGGCTGCAGAGCAACTCGGCTGTCCTCAGAACTGGATCATTATAAACTGATTCACATTTGCGCCTCCTCCCTTATTAGGCTTAGGCTACTATAGGTGTTGTAGGTAGGTTGCATGTTGCTAGAATAATATGGATATAGGCCTAAGCCAACAACGCATAATCTTTTTCACAAGCTTTACTCAGCTGTAGCCAAAGTTTTATTTTCTTCTCCTCATTAGAATTTCGGTAGCATTGCCTATAAATTGTTTAACTTGGGTCAAACATTTCAGGTAGCCTTCCACAAGCTTCCCACAATAAGGCGGGTGAATTTTGGCCCATTCCACCTGACAGAGCTGGTGTAACTGAGTCAGGTTTGTAGGCCTCCTTGCTCTCACACGCTTTTTCAGTTCTGCCCACACATTTTCTATAGAATTGAGGTCATGGCTTTGTGATGGCCATTCCAATACCTCGACTTTGTTGTCCTTAAGCCATTTTGCCACAATATTAGAAGTATGCTTGCGGTCATTGTCCATGTGGAAGACCCATTTGCAACCAAGCTTTAAATTCCTGACTGATGTCTTGAGATATTGCTTCAATATATCCACATAAATTTCCTCCCTCATGATGCCAACTATTTTGTGAAGTGCACCAGTCCCCCCTCCTGCAGCAAGGCACCCACACAACAGGATGCTGCCACCCCTGTGCTTCAAGCCTCCCCCTTTATCCTCCAAACATAACGATGGTCATTATGGCCAAACAGTTCTATTTTTGTTTCATCAGACCAGGTGACATTTCTCCAAAAAGTATGAACTTTGTCCCCATGTGCAGTTGAAAACCGTAGTCTGGCTTTTTTAATGGCGGTTTTGGAGCAGCGGCTTCTTCCTTGCTGAGCGGCCTTTCAAGTTATGTCGATATAGAACTCGTTTTACAGTGGAAATAGATACTTTTGTACCTGTTTCCTCCAGCATCTTCACAAGGTCATTTTCTGTTGTTTTGGGATTGATTTGCACTTTTCGCACCAAAGTACATTCATCTCTAGGAGACAGAACGTGTCTCCTTCCTGAGCGGTATCACAGCTGAGTGGTCCCATGGTGTTTATACTTGCGTACTATTGTTTGCACAGATGAACGTGGTACCTTCAGGCGTTTGGAAATTGCTCCCAAGGATGAACCAGACTTGGAGGTCTACATTTTTTTTTCTGAGGTCTTGGCTGATTTCTTTTGATTTTCCCATGATGTCAAGCAAAGAGGCACTGAGTTTGAAGGTAGGCCTTGAAATACATCCACAGGTACACCTCCAATTGACTCAAATGGATCAGGGTTACATCATTTTCTGGAATTTTCCAAGCTGTTTAAAGGCACAGTCAACTTAGTGTATGTTAACTTCTGACCCACTGGAATTGTGATACAGTGAATTATAAGTGAAATATCTCCAACCTAAGTGTATGTAAACTTCTGACTTCAACTGTATTTGTCACTCAATATAAATCTGTGAATGAGTATAGCATAGAATCCAACTTTTATAATTATTCCCATAGAAAGCTGCAACTTTAGGACAATAAACACTTTATAGGAATAATTTGGAAAATACTCTTCATAACTTTAATTTGTCTTAATGCTTTTAAGATATATCAGATATATATTAGGATTAGGCTTTTAGTCGTTTGGGTCGTAATGGCAAGGAGGGATTTTTTTCCCATACTTGAATGCATGCATCATTTGTTTAAATACTTTGCTCAACTGTAAGGTTTGTTCAAATTTCTCGTTAGATTTGTATCTCTCATTAAAAAAAAAACTTTAAAAGATTCACTTATTCAATGTTTGATCATGAATACGGTAATACGGTCACCACGACAGCCCTACTTGTGTGACAAGAAGCTGTAATCCTAAGGTCGGCAACTAAATCCTTGACGTTTCACCTGTGAACTGTTAAATTGGAGACCGAGTTTGCACTGAGATCAAGCTAGCTAAAATCCTATTGGTTGAAGAATTGGTCCGACTTCAAAAGCAACTAAACACAATCATGTCGGAATACCCAGTTTCCCACAAGCACATGAATGCCTCATTAGATAGTAACTTTGTGCAGTGTGTACAGGCAGTGTAGTGTGTGCACTAGGGAGACTTAAGTAACGTTTATACTCTGACAAACTATGAAAGTATCTGAGCTAGGCATCAGGGTTACAGTATGACTGTCCCTTCATATTGTGCACACAGATTTTTCAGTTACTGTAGTGGAGTGTGGAAGAGCTGTAGCTAACTTACTCCAAGTTGCTGAAGGGCTCCTCGATGTGGGACTTGGAGAATGTAAAACCTGCAAATATTGATGAATATTTAGGAATTATTGAGTTGTCTATAGAGTGTATTGACACAAATGTGGTTGATATTCAAAAACTAGGATACAAGACACAGAACGAAAAATTGCACATGTAAAACAAAATCAACTGGGGCATATTCATTACCGACGTCTCTTAAACAGAAGGACCTACCTGAATTACCGATGGGGTGTAACGTTAATAATTACGGACCACAATTTCTAACGACAGAATTCAGGCAGCTAGGGCCCTCCGTTTAATTACGTTTGATTCCGTTTAAGAAACGTTTCGCAACAGAGTCTGTGTAATGAATACGACCCTGACGATTAATAATGTTTCTATATGAACATCCCAAGTCAATTGCAATGATAGTGTCTCTAGCTAGTAATGTACAAACAATTGGATAGATACTGAAGTTAGCCTAGCTAGCTTGCAAAGAGATGCTGGCCAATGCTAGCTAGCGTACACTGAAGCTGTTGTTGCTAGGAAAAACGAACTTACCAGCTGAACGTGCTCTGTGTATTAAAAGGTAGTTTTGCACTTTTTGCGATAAAGTGGTTGATTTTTTTTATACAGTTCCAACCCTTTCTGCATGTGCAACATTTGACAACAAACACCACGAGTAAAATTCAACCTCTTCCTCGTCGGTGTTTGATTGGCGGAGTGCAGTATGTTACGCGGAGTTTACCGCCGCCTATCTTCTTCTTCGACCTTTTTGTCTTCGGCGGCGGTTGGTGTCCAAAGTTTAACACTCTTATACTTAGCTTGAATAAAAATATATATAATAATAAAATAACCTACCATCTAACACTATACTCACATTTTTATTTTATTTTTAATAATAAATAAATAAACATCATACTCCACAATTTCAAAATATTTTTTGCCTACTTCGGGCCAACAGCCTTAAAGGATGGGATACCACCACTTAACACACTCTTCGTCTCGCACAACCAAATACCTCTGCAGCTGCCACCACAACCTCAATTTTCAGAGACTCTAACCATTGCTATTAAAGCTAAAAATCCAATCTGACTGAAACATATATTGGGGTGGCAGGTAGAGCCTTGGGCCAGTAACTGAAAAGTTGCTGGATCGAATCCCTGAGCTGACAAGGTAAAAATCTGTCGTTCTGCCCATGAACAAGGCCGTTAACCCACTGTTCCCTGGTAGGCTGTCATTGTACATAATAATTTGTTCTTAACTGACTAGTTAAATAAAGTTTTTTTTTTTAATCACTTGTTGGTTTATCCTTCTGTACTGGTAGAAATCTTTGCAGGATCCCTCCCATCTCCCTCTACATTCTTCATTGCCTCAGCATTTGACAACTTCTGCACTACTCTAACCCTGGAAACCTGAACCTGCCTCTCGCACTGAACATTTGTGATCCCCAGCCCCATGGGCACCCCTACAATTAACACATACCGCTACACATTCCTTTGTCTCATGCATGGCATATCAATATCTTCTGCACACTTCTCACACCTAGCAGATTGCCTCCTACACACTGCTGCCACATGCCCATAAGCTTGACAACTGCAATGTATTCGGCACAAAAGCTCGTACATGATAACTTATATATCCTTTGCCGGGCAAAGACTCAACTTCAAAACTCAAACCGCCATTCGTTCCAGAATTCGTCTTTTCCCCCGAAACGAGTTAGCCGAAACCCCATTTAGTCATTGGTCAACAGCATTGAGTGTGGTGATTGGATAGAGTCAGAGAGCCTCAGCCAGGCGTGTGCGGTCAAAAGCAGGTTAACAGACAGAAGGGCTTTAACCCAGATACATCACAGGGACTATGTGGTAGTGAGAGGAAGTCCAATGGGAGAGGCATTCTACACCGTTTTATAAAATTGCGTTGTTTAGAAAGACTAGAAGGTCGAATTGAGTTTGTCCACACAGATACTTCACAGAGGTGGCGTTCCCTAACGGAAATATGCAAATACATGCTAAAAAGCCCAAAAAGGACCTCGCTAGCTTGTGCTTGGCTTTACCCACCTCCTTGCTTGTTCTGCCCAGTATGCTTTATTTGCTCCCACTGTAAACGACACAGATGAACTGTCTTGGGTTAGTTATAAACATCTTTGGTACCGTCAAAAAGAACCCCCCCCCCCCCCCCCCCCCCCCCCCCCCCCACACACACACACACACACACACACACACACCAACTGATTAATGGAATGCTGAATGTTTTAATTGTACTTTTAGTTGTACAATGTTTTAGTTGTAGTTAATAAATATATTGTTGTTGATCATTTTAATGTACGTAATGAAGGAGTAAGTCAATTTAAAGAGTGGCTACAGAAGACGCAAGACTCAGGAGTCATTTGGAGGGTTGCTGTCACAAAACCAAGTAAAGGACAGCATGTGCTTTTTAAAGTAAGGCCACATCATGAACACTGTCATGTTACACACAGTCTCACTCTCACTCTCACTCACTCACTGACACACACATTTCTTTTTTGTTTAGTCTCTTGCTATTTATAGTATCCTATGCAATCCCAGTAAATAGTTTTGCTGTTTTGAAGAAATTAAAAGAATAAACTCCATACATTTTGTTCAGACTCATTGTAAGCGTCAATACAATGTTTCCGTCAGTTCCCAAACAGCCAATGACAGATGACTGTCCATTGTCAAACTAATTAATTACTGTATGTAATTATAAAAAAATGATGTAACAACAATTTGTCTAGTCCAAATATGGCACGATTACGCTGTATGTGTCGGTTTGCGACGCTTTCAATTGGGGACTTTTATTTTGAAGGCAAACCGCAAACTCAACACCGAGGACGACGATCACCGTGACCATGGCAACGGAGTAAACAAAACATTTCAACGTGTGAAAAGCATGTATAAAACGTTTTTACAGTCAACAAAAATGATTTACCCCAAAATAGATTAGAAAACAATTGTGTGTATTGTTATACGTTATTCTGTAAACCTGTGATGTAATGTTAGACTGCTAATTAGCTAGTTAGTGTGGCAAAGCTGATACTTTTTTTCTTATTTTATGAAACTTTTAAAAGTGTTTAAAAATATATGGAATTGTAATTATACGTTCGAAATTCATATTTAGCAAAGTACATAACTCATTCGTTCAAGATAACCGGGAAATACGAGGTGAAATCATGACTTCTGTGATTTTCAGGTTGGAGCTCGAGAAAGAGGCCCGAGGTCCGGAGTTGGAATTCCGAGATGGATGACCATTTGAATCGAATTTTCCCAGTCGGAACTGTTTTTTTTTTTCGAGTTCCCAGGTGTCTTCAACAATTTGAAGTCGGAAATCAGATGTTTCTGAGTTCCCCGTTTTTGTGAACGCTGCACAAACAGGTTACGTTGTGTCGAGCGTGGGTAAATGCGAATGCACCTCAACCAATAAAAACGTGTGATGGGCGGGACTGGTCCGTTTAGAGTGCGTCGGTGAGGGGTACTTTGAGTGCCTTGAGAGAGTGATTGGGTAGGCGTTGCCACGTGATCATCATCCTTCCACTGGAGTTCTACGACAGCAGAGAGCGGCGTTGGTCATTTCCCCGTCAAATTAATCTATATTGAGTTCAAACAAATAAAGGTTTTATACGATGGGAGACAAGAAGAGCCCCACAAGGTAAAATTACATATTTATCTAGAAAAATGACCAGAAAATGTGATGAACACTTGTAAACATAGGGTACGACCAATGGATGCGTAGCGCTAGCTACATTGTAGCTTCATGGCGGCTGACTGGCTCTTTTATGCCGGGGCCACCGTGTGTCAAATAGAAGAGTTTTACCTCGTAAATCTGACCATCCGGCTCAAATGAGAGTCATTTGTATTGTTGTGTTTTTGTACAAATACACATAAATGAATGTTACCTAAAATGGCTATGCTGACAGTGTCGCTCCCCTTATCGTGTGTGTGTGTGTGTGTGTGTGTGTGTGTGTGTGTGTGTGTGTGTTTTGAAGGCCGAAGCGGCAACCCAAGCCCTCTTCTGACGATGCCTACTGGGACTGTAGCGTATGTACTTTCAGGAACACCGCCGAAGCTTTCAAGTGTATGATGTGCGATGTCAGAAAGGGAACGTCAACACGGTAAGAAGGGTTTCCACTAGATACCACAGCCACAAGTCTAAATAGTCTATATCTTAACAATTTATGAAAATGAACATTTGCTTTTTGGTCTTAATTTAAAGGTTAGCAGTGTGGTTGAGATTAGGTTTAAAATCACATTTTAAGAACGTATTAAAGAAATATGCTGGTTTATAACTTTGTGGCTGTTGTAACTAGTGATGACTGGGAAGAAGATCAAAGATGATGTCCAGACAGTTTGACTTTTGGATGTAAACTTATTGTGCAGATTATTCATAAATCATTCTAATTGTTGCCTAAATTCAAGTGGTTATTTTGAGTGAGACATTTCTATTATGGGGACATTATTTGACAGATTCTATGGTGTAGTTCGTCTGACAGATTGTGTCAAATTGGTTGTTTTTATCAATAAAGGGATAAAACAACAAGTTTGAACCCATCTAAAAGTAAAATTTCTCAAGATGTCCGGAACCATGCACAGAACTTAACCCACTGAGCACAAATGTCAGGTGTATGCGTTCCTGTACCCTCAATATGTTGTCGCTATGCAGCATTTGTCTATGTGCAGTGTGCTTCCTTATGATAGTTTTTCCCCATACATACAATTCATCATACACTAGAAATCTAGAAAAATGAGTCAGTGTGCATAAATATGCAGTGCATATATGTATGTACCTGCTGCTTATGGCCTAATATCCAATGTTAATAATCACTCATCTGTTTCTAGGAAGCCTCGCCCTGTCTCCCAAATGGTTGCCCAGCAAGTCACTGCACAGTTTGCTTCACCCACACAACCCAAAAAAGAGAAGAAGGAGAAATCGGAGAAAGAAAAGAGTGAAAAGGAACCAACACAGAAAAAGAACAGCCACAAGAAGACGAGGTAAGGAGGGAACTGTTTGAACAAAATATTCGCAAAGATACTATGAAGGTTGGCGAATATTTTAACCATCTCATTTTATTATGATTATTACATTCTATCAAAATCATTTACAGCTTCCAAGTGACTATCCTACTAGCCATACTATTGACTCTCATCCTGTTCTATTAATGACAATATACAGTGGGTATCCTTACAGTGGGTATCAGTATTCACCCCCTCTGTATTTTTTTCACATTTTGTTGCGTTACAAAGTGGGATTGAAATATTTAATTGTTTTTATTTATTTATTGATCTATCTCCACAAGATACACTAATGTTGAAGTGAAAAGAACATTCAAAGTGTGTACTAATATTTATTTATTTTTTATAACAGCTATATAGACTTTGCTTAAGTATTCACCCTCTTTGTTCAGGCAAGCCTAAATTAGATCCGGATTAAACAAATGACATCCCGATACATAAGCTACTGTTCAAAAGTTTGGGGTCACTTAGAAATGTCTTTGTTTTTGAAAGAAAATCCCCTCTTTTTTTTGGGGGGGGGGGGTCCATTAACAACAGAAAATTGATCAGAAATACAGTGTAGACGTTGTTCATGTTGTAAATGACTATTGTAGCTGGAAACGGCAGAATTTCTTTAATGGAATATCTACATAGGCGTAGAGGCTCATTACCAGCAACCATCACTTCTGTGTTCCAATGGCACGTTGTGTTAGCTAATCCAAGTTTATAATTTTTAAAGGCTAATTGATCATTATAAAACCCTTTTGCAATTATGTTAGCACAACTGAAAAGTGTTTTGATTAAAGAAGTAATAAAACTGTCCTTCTTTAGACTAGATGAGAATCTGCAGCATCATTGTTTCGATTACAGGCTCAAAATGGCCAGAAACAAGGTACTTTCTTCTGAAACTCGTCAGTCTATTCTTGTTCTGAGAAATGAAGGCTATTCCATGCGAGAAATTGCCAAGAAAATGAAGATCTCGTACAACGCTGTGTACTACACCCTTCACAACAGCGCAAACTGGCTCTAACCGGAATAGAAAGAGGAGTGGGAGGCCCCGGTGCACAACTGAGCAAGAGGACAAGTACATTTCAGTGTCTAGTTTGAGAAATGGATACGTCACAAGTCCTCAACTGGCAGCTTCGTTAAATAGTACACGCAAAACACCAGTCTCAATGTCAACAGTGAAGAGGTGACTTCCAGGCAGAGTTCCTCTGTCCAGTGTCTGTTCTTTTGCCCATCTTTTCTTTTTATTGGCCAGTCTGAGATATGTCTTTTGCCTTGCAACTCAGCCTGGAGTCACCTCTTCACTGTTGACGTTGAGACTGGTGTTTTGCGTGTACTATTTAATGAAGCTCAAAGTTGAGGACTTGTGAGGTGTCTGTACGAGATCCTCAGTTTCTTGGCAACTTCTCGCATGGAATAGCCTTCATTTCTCAGAACAAGAATAGACTGACGAGTTTCAGAAGAAAGGTCTTGTTTCTGGCCATTTTGAGCCTGTAATCAAAACCACAAATGTTGATGCTCCAGATACTCAACTAGTCTAAAGAAGGCCAGTTGTATTGCTTCTTTAATCAGAACAACAGTTTTTAGCTGTGCTAACATAATTGCAAAAGGGTTTTCTAATGATCACTTAGCCTTTTTAAAATGATAACCTTGGATTAGCTAACACAATGTGCCATTGGAACACAGGAGTGATGGTTGCTGATAATGGGCCTTTGTACACGTATGTAGGTAAGCCATTAAAAATCAGCAGTTACCAGCTACAATAGTAATTTACAACGTTAACAATGTCTACACTGTATGTCTGGTCAATTTGATGATATTTTAATGGACTAAAAAACGTGTTTAAAAAAAAAAAAATGTAACAAGGACATTTCTAAGTGACCTTAAACTTTTGAACGGTAGTGTACATCTAAGGTCCCTCATTGCATTTCAAGCAAAGATTAAACTAAAATACCAGGGAGCTATTCAAAAGCCTCAATGAAGGGCAGTGATTGGTAGATGGGTAACAATAACAAATCAGACACTGAATATCTCTAAGCGTGGATGATGTATTAAGCCACCCAGACAAATCAAAGATGCAATCGAACTGAGCTACAGGACAGGACAGGAAGGACACTGCTCAGACAGTTTTGACTTAAATCTGCTATAATGTCAATACTTAAAAATGGCTGTCTAGCTATGATCACCAACACCTTGGCAGAGCATAAATATTGTGAAAATGTCTTAGATTTAGGGCTCACATGCTGACCAGACCGGACACGTCGCGTGCGCCGCAAAATACATGTAGAAATCCATGTTATTCAATTATTGCGCCAACGAGCATCTACGATGCCAAGGGCTAAAATAGAACTCCTATTTCTGACGCAGATTGCGCTTCAAGTCCTGCCTCTCCCATCTCTCATTGGTTTATAGAAGCAGGTACATCTCCTCATTGGTTATACCCACGTGGGTGATTGAAAGACGAACTGTTTTGCCGGTCGTCGTGGTAATACTATGAAAGTTTAGATGCCGATCACCATATAAGTTCAAAGATGAAAAAACCTGGAAGGAGGAGAGATGACTAGAAATGATTCGGTTGGCCGTTTTATTTGTGGATTAATTGTCGGAGTAGAGGACCTTGTGCATTTTAGGTAAAATAACAACTCAATGTTTATATCCCAGGACAAATTAGCTAGCAAGCTAACTAGCTAAAATGCCATACATGATATTTTAACCTGCGTGTGGTGATCGCCTTTGGTGTAGGGGGACAAAATAAATCTATGCACGATAGCTGACGATGGTGCACCTCTGATTTGTAATTTGTGCACCGATTTTACTAAGGCTGAAACTTCTTTAGAAAACAGCCCTAATGTTGGAAACAAACCTCATTATGTTGTCATCCAGAGTCACGTTTGATTTATTTTCCAAGCTATAGCACACTATTTTACAGCAGGTTTTTAAGGACCCACCCAAGATTGGTCTGCCTCGTATTTGTTTTTTGCCATGGAAACTATTTTGAAATACCTAGTGGGGTGCGTGCAGGCAACTCCGTATTAGGAAGATGTTTTTAATATTTTGAGAGTTTTGTGTAGTTCTTTTACAATTAAATACATTCCATTCCCACTTTGTAAGACAGTAAAATGTGACTAAATCCAAGGGGATGAACACTTACGATACCTACTATATATCCATCCATCCATACTTCTCTGTCCCCATCCCAGGCCCAGGTTAAAAAACGTGGACCGGAGCAGTGCCCAGCACCTAGAGGTAACGGTGGGTGACCTGACGGTCATAATCACAGACTTTAAGGAGAAAACCAAGCCCGCCTCCACTCCTTCCAGTGCCGCCTCGGCAGACCAGCACAGCCAGAGCGGCAACACCAGTTCTGACAACACTGAAAGGGGGGTGTCCCGGTCGTCCTCGCCGCGGGGGGAGGGGTCCTCAGTTAACAGCGAGAGTCACTAATCTCCCTCTCTCTCCCATTTCCTCCCTCACCTAACATAGTCTTGTGGAACCAGACAAGTGTGTCTCTGAATATTGCATACAAGTCTGGCATGCAAGATTACACCCAACGCTACATACACACTTATGTGTCCCCCATATCCATCACCCCACACTCCAACCCAACATTTCAACATGCACACATTGTAAAAAAAGAAATAATAATCAAATAAAACGTATGTATTATGAGGCTGGTGCTGGGAGGACGCTGTGTATCATCAACGAATTGGTTTCAGCCAATATCTGGGTCGTGTTCAGTCGGCAGCAAGCAGAAGAAAATTGACTGAAACTGGAAGGTAATAACTGGACTTATCCAATAAATAAGAAATGATCATGTTTGTTTTCTGTTGCACAAAGTTTGAAAACATTTTGTTATGGTGTGCCCTAATGAAAACGACCATGGCCTGAGTGAACTGAACTGAAGCTGGGTCTTGACTGTGTTGAATGAACCCTGCCTTGCATGCACAGCTAGCTGAGTGATGCCACGGGATCTGATGGTATTTACTTACAACACCTCAGTGTTATCGTGTCATCCCTCATCACACACTTAGTGGTTGGTTGGTTTCTGTCTCTTACCAATGTGGACTAATGCAGAATAAGAGAGTGCTTTAGCTACAGAGGAATACGAATATGCATTATGAGTAGGGTTGCAAAATTCTGGTAACTTACCCAAAATCCATAGGTTTTCCAGAAATCACCTGGATGATTCCCCGACTCAGAATAAGTAGGAAATTCAGGATTCCTCCAACTGAGAGAACTGGAAAACCTGGGAATTCTGGCAAAGTTACCAACATTTGCAACAACCCTAATTATGAGAGAATAAATGTGAAGCGAGTGGTCCATTTCTTGATTGTAGATTGACAAAGATTAATTTTGTTAGCAGCAGATTGCACCTGCTGGCATATGGTGTGCATTAATTAATGAGAAGATATTGGACCAGTTTCCCAGATACAGAGTAGTCCTTGACTAATCACTTTGTTCAATGGAGATTCTCCATTCATTCTTCTTAGTCCAACAGTCGGCTGAATCTGTGTCTGGGAAACAGGCCCATTGTTTTATAAAGCATTTCAGTTTGGCCAAAATTTTACTGCACATGTTACTGAATCATATCACTGCTTTATGTTACTGGTTATAGCCAGCCATGTTGTCATATGTACATCAATGAGCATCTCAATTATTGCGTTACTATTTAATGTTTGATTCAAAATTGAGAATATTGTTAAGAAGTATGCTTCTCTTCCACAGTTTGTAGAGTCAAGCATGCTGTCATCCAACAGTGGTTTATATAGAAAATATTAAATAAAACTAAACTGATAGGTTCATCAGTCAGACTTGAGTTTCTTCCATTTGTGCTCAGTGGATGGCAGATGGGTCTTAACCATATACTTTTATGGCTGTGTTTACATGGGTAACCAATTTCTGATATTTTTTTCCATTAATTGGTCTTTTGACCAATCAGATCAGCTCTGAAAAATGTATATCAGATGTATAAAAACATTTGTGGAAGAAACATCTGAATTGGGCTGCCTACTTCAATGCAGCCTAAGCTCCTCACACAGGAGACTATTCGGGATATTCATGGGTAGCCCTCATTTTATAACCTATTTACAAGTACTGTATCTGCTAGAGTCTGGATAACTTGACATGCTTGGGAATTTTGTTAGAAATGGGTCTTTATGGGCCTGCTGAGTGGCGCAGCGGTCTATGATTCACTGCGTCGCAGTGCTTGAGGCGTCACTACAGACCCGGGTTCGATCCCATGCTGGGTCACAACAGGCCTTGACCGGGAGTCCCAAAGGGCGGCACAGAATTAGCCCAGCGTTGTCTGGTTTAGGGGACGGTATGGCCCGGGGGGGCTTTGTTTGGCTCATCGCGCTCTAGCGACTCCTTGTGGCGGGCTGGGCGCTTGCAGGCTGACTTCTGTCGTTAGTTGAACAGTGTTTTCTCTGACACTGATGCTTCTGGGTTAAGCGGCCGGGTTATTAAGAAGAGCGGTTTGGCGGGTAATGTTTCAGACGACGCATGCCTCTCCCAAGCCTGTTGGAATTGCAGCGATGAGACAAGATCGAAAAAGGGGGTAAAATAAAATGTTTTAAAACTATATAATAAATAGGTATTTATTTTAGTTCATGTATGTTAGAAATGTGTACACTGGTATACATGGTGGTATTGTATTGCAGATGTTTATAAGGCTAATCTTTCCTTCATATCTAATTACTAAGGTATTTAGCTAGCTAGTATCTAGTAGGAAGCTATTTGATCATAGTTCAACTTGTCCTGCAAGTTGAACCTGCTTTCCAGACACCCAGATACACACACATACTTTTGGCCATACTTTTTTTGTGTGTGTTTTTGGACACCCCTTCAAATGAGTGGACTCGGCTATTTCAGCCACACCCTTTGCTGACGGGTGTATAAAGTCGAGCACACAGCCATGCAATCTCCATAGACAAACATTGGCAGTAAAAATGGCCCGTACTGAAGAACTCGGTGACTTTTAACGTGGCAACATCATAGGATGCCACCTTTCCAATTAGTCACTTTGTAAAATGTCTGCCCTGCTAGAGCTGCCCTGGTCAACTGTAGGTGCTGCTATTGTGAAGTGGAAATGTCTAGGAGCAACAACTGCTCACCACGAAGAGGTAGGCCACACAAGCTCACAGAACGGGCCCGCCGAGTGCTGAAGTGTGTAAAAATTGACTGTCCTTGGGTTGCAACACTCACTACTGAGTCCCTCTGGAAGCAAAGTCAGCACAAGAACTGTATGTCGGAAGCTTCAAGAAATGGGTTTCCATGTCCGAGCAGCCACACACAAACCTAAGATCACCATGCTCAATGCCAAGCTTTGGGTGGAGTTGTGTAAAGCTCGCTGCCATGGGACTCTGGAGCAGTAGAAACACATTTTCTGGAGTGATGAATCATGCTTCGCCATCTGGCAGTCCGACAGACGAATCTAGGTTTGGCGGATGCCAGGAGAATGCTACCTGCCCGACTGCATAGTGCCAACTGTAAAGACTGGTGGAGGAGGAATTATGGTCTGGGGCTGTTTTTCATGGTTTGGGCTAGGCCCCTTAGCTCCAGTGCAGGGAAATCTTAATGCTAGACGATTCTATGCTTCCAACTTCGTGGCAACAACTTTGGGATGAATTGGAGCGCCGACTGCGTGTCGGGCCAAATCGCCCAACATCAATGCCCGACCTCACTAATGCTCTTGTGGCTGAACATCCTGACAACAATGTTCCAACATCTAGTGGAAAGCCTTCCAAAAAGAGTGAAGGCTGTTATAGGAGCAAAGGGGGGACCAACTCCATATTCATGCCCATGATTTTGGAATGAGATGTTCTATGGGCAAGTGTCCACATACTTTTGACCGTGTGTGTATTAAATAATATCTGGAACAGTAATTAGGGGTGTATTCATCACGCTGATTCTGTTGCAAAACGTTTGCAATAAACGGTTTACTCCAAACCGAAAACGTGTTACAACGAAGACTACAGTTTCTATTGGACAAATGCAGGTAAGTCCCTCCGTTTCGTCCCGTTTGCTTCCGTTTGGTTAAACTGTAAACGATTTCCTTTGCAAGACGTAATGAATACACCCCTGTGCTTTGGTTTCTTGACAGAAGGTGGAGCTCAAAGTTGACGTAAACACAACCCTAGTTAGTCAATGTAAATCCATATCTGAAAGAATGTTACGGTAGCACGGTTAAGTGCATTTTTTTTAATTCACAAAATGCGATGTTATCTTCATGCACTTCTACTGTGCATGGTCTTTGCTGTCTTTTCGGTGCTGTATGTTTTTAATCAACTACCGGTAGCCTCGTCTTTTGAGTCGCAATACGAGGACGGATGGACCGACAGAAGAACAAAAAAATCCAGTGGCAGGCAACCCCAATTTGGGGCCCAAGACACTGGGCACATAGTCAGGAATGGTGGAGGAATGCCAAGCCTTTTTGCCCACCAAGAACATGACAGGACCAGGTAAAATAACAATTGATTAGCCAACTAGGTAGTTAGTTGGCTACAGAAGTCAGCCAAGTAACTAGCTAACACGCTAAAGCTAGCCACACTTGTAAAATAATAGCCACAACTCTTCGCTAGCAGGATTACTAGCTAACGTTAGCTAACCAGCTAATCTGTTGACTTCACAGATAAAACATTGCCCCGTACCGTAAGGATGACGATGTACAACCACAGATCAATGAGCTAGTGGGTTAACTAACCAAAGTCATAATGCCATGGGGAGGATGTTGATCATCATTGCCTGCTATAAATCCGTTAATTTGCTAATTCACAATTATCCACATTGCAATTTCAGTTTTTTTCCCCCTGTTAGGTAACGTTAACTATCATTAGATGTCCTGCTTAGTTCAAGAAGATGGGTTCTTACCTAACTAGTTATCTATTTCTGCAAATATTAGAGAAACTCAAGCAGTTTGCTCGATAACCAAGTAGCTCTCTAATCTGCCCCTATCATGATTAAATCAGCATGGAACCAAAAGGCATTCAACTTGTTGTTCAGTCTTATGTAAGGCATTGTCAGTGTCTTACTGAAATCCCTGTTGTAGACTGCCTCCTGATGTTTGTGGAATGAACTGATTATTGGGACCCATGTATGCATGGCTGGGGCAACCCCTTAAAAGGCAGACAGTGGCCACTTTATTCATTTTAAAACCTGGCAGTAGCTGTGCTTGGGTAAAATCACTGGGGAAGCGAAGCCAGAAAAAAAAGCCATGTTACAACCTAGTTGTGGTGTTTGCTCTATAACCTGTTAGTTCATATGCCTTGAAACCGTGATATATAAAGGACGAGACAATAAGACAGTGGCAGAATAAATGTTGTTTCATAACAAAACCGGTGAGCGAGCTCTGTCCGGCGAAGTCCACAAACCATATTGCATGTAACAAACAGTTATGTTATGTACAGCAAGTTAATGTTTTTAACATTTTTGGACTACTTATTTTTTATTTGTTTCACCTTTATTTAACCAGGTAGGCAAGTTGAGAACAAGTTCTCATTTACAATTGCGACCTGGCCAAGATGAAGCAAAGCAGTTCGACACATACAACGACACAGAGTTACACATGGAGTAAAACAAACATACAGTCATTAATACAGTATAAACAAGTCTATATACGATGTGAGCAAATGAGGTGAGATAAGGGAGGCAAAGGCAAAAAAAGGCCATGGTAGCAAAGTAAATACAATATAGCAACTAAAACACTGGAATGGTAGATGTGCAATGGAAGAATGTGCAAAGTAGAAATAAAAATAATGGGGTGCAAAGGAGCAAAATAAATAAATTAAATACAGTAGGGAAAGAGGTAGTTGTTTGGGCTAAATTATAGGTGGGCTTATGTACAGGTGCAGTAATCTGTGAGCTGCTCTGACAGTTGGTGCTTAAAGCTAGTGAGGGAGATAAGTGTTTCCAGTTTGAGATTTTTGTAGTTCGTTCCAGTCATTGGCAGCAGAGAACTGGAAGGAGAGGCGGGGCCAAAGAAAGAATTGGTTTTGGGGGTGACTAGAGAGATATACCTGCTGGAGCGTGTGCTACAGGTGGGAGATGCTATGGTGACCAGTGAGCTGAGATAAGGGGGGACTTTACCTAGCAGGGTCTTGTAGATGACATGGAGCCAGTGAGTTTGGCGACGAGTATGAAGCGAGGGCCAGCCAACGAGAGCGTACAGGTCGCAATGGTGGGTAGTATATGGGGCTTTGGTGACAAAACAGATTGCACTGTGAGAGACTGCATCCAATTTGTTGAGTAGGGTATTGGAGGCTATTTTGTAAATGACATCGCCAAAGTCGAGGATTGGTAGGATGGTCAGTTTTACAAGGGTATGTTTGGCAGCATGAGTGAAGGATGCTTTGTTGCGAAATAGGAAGCCAATTCTAGATTTAACTTTGGATTGGAGATGTTTGATATGGGTCTGGAAGGAGAGTTCACAGTCTAACCAGACACCTAAGTATTTGTAGTTGTCCACGTATTCTAAGTCAGAGCCGTCCAGAGTAGTGATGTTGGACAGGCGGGCTGGTGCAGGTAGCGATCGGTTGAAGAGCATGCATTTAGCTTTACTTGTATTTAAGAGCAATTGGAGGCCACGGAAGGAGAGTTGGTATGGCATTGAAGCTTGCCTGGAGGGTTGTTAAACACAGTGTCCAAAGAAGGGCCAGAAGTATACAGAATGGTGTCGTCTGCGTAGAGGTGGATCAGAGACTCACCAGCAGCAAGAGCGACCTCATTGATGTATACAGAGAAGAGAGTCGGTCCAAGAATTGAACCCTGTGGCACCCCCATAGACTGCCAGAGGTCCGGACAGCAGACCCTCCGATTTGACACACTGAACTCTATCAGAGAAGTAGTTGGTGAACCAGGCGAGGCAATTATTTGAGAAACCAAGGCTATCGAGTCTGCCGATGAGGATGTGGTGATTGACAGAGTCGAAAGCCTTGGCCAGGTCAATGAATACGGCTGCACAGTATTGTTTCTTATCGATGGCGATTAAGATATCGTTTAGGACCTTGAGCGTGGCTGAGGTGCACCCATGACCAGCTCTGAAACCAGATTGCATAGCAGAGAAGGTATGGTGAGATTCGAAATGGTCGGTAATCTGTTTGTTGACTTGGCTTTCGAAGACCTTAGAAAGGCATGGTAGGATAGATATAGGTCTGTAGCAGTTTGGGTCAAGAGTGTCCCCCCCTTTGAAGAGGGGGATGACCGCAGCTGCTTTCCAATCTTTGGGAATCTCAGATGACACGAAAGAGAGGTTGAACAGGCTAGTAATAGGGGTGGCAACAATTTCAGCAGATAATTTTTTAGAAAGAAAGGGTCCAGATTGTCTAGCCCGGCTGATTTGTAGGGGTCCAGATTTTGCAGCTCTTTCAGAACATCAGCTGAACGGATTTGGGAGAAGGAGAAATGGGGAAGGCTTGGGTGAGTTGCTGTGGGGGGTGCAGTGCTGTTGACCGGGGTAGGAGTAGCCAGGTGGAAAGCATGGCCAGCTGTAGAAAAATGCTTATTGAAATTCTCAATTATGGTGGATTTATCAGTGGTGACAGTGTTTCCTATCTTTAGTGCAGTGGGCAGCTGGGAGGAGGTGTTCTTATTCTCCATGGACTTTACAGTGTCCCAGAACTTTTTAGAGTTAGTGTTGCAGGAAGCAAATTTCTGCTTGAAAAAGCTAGCCTTGGCTTTTCTAACTGCCTGTGTATAATGGTTTCTAGCTTCCCTGAACAGCTGCATATCACGGGGGCTGTTTGATGCTAATGCAGAACGCCATAGGATGTTTTTGTGTTGGTTAAGGGCAGTCAGTTCTGGGGAGAATCAAGGGCTATATCTGTTCCTGGTTCTAAATTTCTTGAATGGGGCATGTTTATTTAAGATGGTTAGGAAGGCATTTAAAAAAAATACTACTAAACAACTGTTGAGTTAGAAACACGAAGAGTAACTGCAAATCGCAAAGAACAGGAGCTGCACCGTTTCATCACCATCAAATCACAGATGCTTAGTCTAAAACTAAAAGATACCAAAAATAATGTAGTCCAATCAATGTAAGCTAAATATGATTTGGCTGTCTATGGTTCTGATTTGTCTGTGTGTGTTTGTGCAAGTAGATCAACATTTTGACTCACCCTACTTGTAGAGCAGGGATGGGAAACTTTGGTGGGGGCTACAAAATTCAAAACTCCTGAGGGGCTGTAGTTGCTTGTGGGAATCATGAGAAATGTCAATGCCTTCCTCTTTCATGTTGACTAAACAGTCTATGAGTTCATCATACAGTACGCTTTTAGTTTTTGTCATAGGCTAGCGAGCAAGAATTTTATCCAGGTAGTCTAACTTCCTTTCATGGGCAACAATGAGCCAGCTAGTTTAGGAAAGGGCCTAATTTTAGCTAGCAACAACACAACGAGATGCAACAATTCAAGTTTTTTCTGTAAATAACATTTTGCTCTCGGTGGGATTGGTGTGATGCCAAATCCAAACAGTCTTCCCTCGACACCATTTCACAGTTGAGCGCACACACAGTTTAGCTCAACGCTGATTGACTATTTTATACTTTTTTTAAAAATGTATCAAGGGAGGCCAAATGCTCGCTGGCTTCCATTGCATTTAATTATACATGCTGCAACAATGTCCTACTCTTTTTGACCAGACAGCATCAGATAGATGGGCTACACAAACAGAGACAGAGGGGCACGGTTTCGCTTGCTCTGATGCTTTCTCCGGTGAGATACATTCAGCCTCTTGCGAATTAAAGGAAAATTATGAAACACTGTTGAAAGATGAATTATATATTTTTCTGTTTTTTCTTGGTAAATGTTTTGGAAGCCTGGCTTCCCTTGGCGTCCATGAATACACACCACTGCAACCTGGACACGGTTTCCCAAAAGCATCTTAAGGCAAAGGCATCGTTAGAAAAGAGGAGTGGGAGACCCCGGTGCACAACTGAACAAGAGGACAAGTACATTAGTGTCACGTTTGAGAAACAGACACCTCACAAGTCCTCAACTGGCAGCTTCATTAAATAGTACCCGCAAAACACCCATCTCAACGTCAACAGTGAAGAGGCGACTCTGGGATGCTGGCCTTCTAGGCAGAGTTGCAAAGAAAAAGCCATATCTCAGACTGGCCCCCAAAAAATTATTAAAATGGAACTCTGCCAAGAAGGCCAGCATCCCGGAGTCGCTTCTTCACTGTTGATGTTGAGACTGGTCTTTTGCGGGTACTATTTAACGTATCTGCCAGTTGAGGACTTATGAGGTGTCTGTTTCTCAAACGTGACACTAATGTACTTGTCCTCTTGCTCAGTTGTGCACCCCACTCTTTCTATTTTGGTTAGGGCCAGTTTGCACTCTGTGAAGGGAGTAGTACGCAGCGTTGTACGAGATCTTCATTTTCTTGGCAATTTCTCGCATGGAATAGCCTTCATTTCTCAGAACAAGAATAGACTAATGAATTTAAAGAAAGTTCTTTGTTTCTGGCCATTTTCAGCCTGTAATTAGACTACATCTGAGCTGCGTTAATATTTATATCTATTAGGCCTATAGGCTACAACCATCAAAAAGCTCACAAATTACACTGTAAATCTAAAGGTTACCATGTTAGGTCTATGCCAATGTCGCTTGACTTGGCACTTAATGTTTAATATCTGTAGGCCTACTTGAAGCCCAATTCCTGCCTGCCGTTAGACTACAATGATTTGTTCAGCAATTGCGAAAACAATTGTCATTTTATTTTTTAGGTCACGTTGATATTTTCTATAGCAACGAGGGAACGAGCGATTTGAATTTGGCTTTATTCATGCTTGCTCCCAGTTTGCACACACTCAAGAAATACATAATTTACTAAAGTCAAACATTGCATACAAAAGATCAGGAGAAAACAGAATACACGGCAAACATAACACAAAAACATGAATACATAATAGGCAAAATTCTGGAGTAATTTTCAACGTGACAGCTCCTGTAACGACAGTTAAATGTAACTTTGTATCGAGTGCACAGCATGGTGTTTTTGGAAACGGGTGTGTCATTTTCGGCCCGTTGTTTTTACGATGCATCATTAAAACATTGGTAAATTCCATCCATTCCATTTTTCCATCGGGAAACCTGGCTTTGTAGTGTAGTCTACCACAGTAGGAGTCATAATACCCATTAAACCTAGCGGTCAAACACAGAAATGGTTCCAATAATTTTTTCCACCATTCATTTGATCCATTGTGGATTTTTAGAAACACTTCAAAACAAGGTCTGTTTCTCGTTCGTTTTGAAAACCGTGTAAATCTCTCTGACTGTGACTTTTTAAAAATAAATATTTGTCTGTATTAATCCCCGAAATTGAAATGCTAATGTGGCTATCACACAGAACTACAAATGCCTGTCTCAAGCTTCACATCACTCACCAGGGCTATGATGATCTGGACGAGACTGACAAATCGAGGCAAAGGTAAGAGTCTCTGGATTAACTATCTAATGTTAGAAAAAATGTAGTAATTAGTCAATTGGCTAAAGTTGTTTAAATGGACAATTCTGTTAACTGTCTTGAGCAAGTTTTTTTTTAAACGGAAAATGCCTGTTAGCTAGCTAGCTCATGGTTAGCTATTTAGCAAGGTTATCCTGGCTACGTTAGCAACATTCTCCTGGCTGGATGGCTACATTAGCCATTTTTGTCTAGCCATTTAAATGCTTGAGGAATTCTTAAAAACGATTTCTAGCTTTCTTTGGCCTTTTATAAAGCAACAATCTAGCTGGCTAGTTAATTGAATTTGTCACAGGCGTTCTCCAATCAAGTTGTAGAAACATCTCAACGATGAGCAATGGAAACAGGATGCACCTGAGCTCAGTTTCGAGTCTCATTAGAGTCATTGCAAAGGGTCTGAAAACGTATGTAAATAAAGGTATTTTTTTTTCTTTTTTTTCGCTTTGTCATTATGGGTTATTGTGTGTAAATTGAAGATTTTATTTTTTTAAATCCATTTTAGAATAAGGCTGTAAGGGGTCTGAATACTTTCCGAATGCACTGTGTGTCGCAAATAAAAGCCCTGGGTAGCGAGTTGCTACAATTCCAAGTCTGGAAGGTTAAAATCACCTTCAGGCCGTGTCTAGACTTGACAGTTCATGCAGCTTTAGTATTCTGATCATAGAGGTCTGATAATGGAATTCTGAGCGCGTCTTGCATCGACACCTACATTTAAATGTGTCTACCTTGTCCAGATTCCCTTTTCCTCGCGCCATATTCAAATGCCTAGAATGCATTCAACAAATGGTGTAATAGGCTAAATATGATAACACAACCACTGATGGTAACTACTGTGGCAAACTAGCCAGCTAACCTCGCTAGCTAGCAAGCGATGCTAAAGGGATTGTAACTGGGTTAGCATTAGCTAACTGGTTAGCATTTATGAGGCCAGCAAACACTTTCCTCCCACGTCACCCACTGTGCGCTTTCGGTAGGTAGCCTGATTTGCGTCCAGACAGGAGAAATCTGGTCTTCCTGATCTAAACACAATCAGTCCACGAAGCGATTTTTTTGTGCTAGACCCGCGTTTTCAATATGATCTTCGTATTCTGATAGCAGAAGTCGCATTGTAAGTGTCAAGTGTAGCAACCACTTCAGACTTCGGGAATATGTGCAGCATTTTTTTATGTCTGTTATGACAGAGTATAGTTTTTTAATTTTTTTAATTTTAAAGAATGTCTTCGGTGGGGTAATTGGTATTGGATTTGGCAGTCATGCCATTCTAAAGAGGTTTGTTCTACCTGTACGATTTATGGGAAGATTATTCAATTTAATTAGATCTGCTTTCATATCGTTGAGTAATGAATACAGCAAAAAAAGAAACGTCCTCTCACTGTCAACTGCGTTTATTTTCAACAAACTTAACATGTGTAAATATTTGTATGAACATACGATTCAACAACTGAGACATAAACTGAACAAGTTCCACAGACAGGTGACTAACAAATGGAATAATGTGTCCCTGAACAAGGGGGGTCCAAATCAAAAGTAACAGTCAGTATCTGTTGTGGCCACCAGCTGCATTAAGTACTGCAGTGCATCTCCTCCTCATGGACTGCACCAGATTTGTCAGTTCTTGCTGTGAGATGTTACCCCACTCTTCCACCAAGGCACCTGCAAGTTCCTGGACATTTCTGGGGGGAATGGCCATAGCCCTCACCCTCTGATCCAACAGGTCCCAGACGCGCTCAATGGGATTGAGATCTGGGCTCTTCGCTGGCCATGGCAGAACACTGACATTCCTGTCTTGCAGGAAATCACGTACAGAACGAGCAGTATGGCTGGTGGCATTGTCATGCTGGAGGGTCATGTCAGGATGAGTCTGCAGGAAGGGTACCACATGAGGGAGGAGGATGTCTTCCCTGTAACGCACAGCGTTGAGAATGACAACAAGCTCAGTCCGATGATGCTCTGACACACCGCCCCAGACCATGACGGACCCTCCACCTCCAAATTGATCCCGCTCCAGAGTACAGGCCTCGGTGTAACGCTCATTCCTTCAACGATAAGCATGAATCCGACCATCACCCCTGGTGAGACAAAACTGTGACTTGTCAGGTGATGTCTGGTGAGGACCTGCCTTACAACAGGCCTACAAGCCCTCAGTCCAGCCTATTGCGGAAAGTCTGAGCACTGATGGAGGGATTGTGTGTCCCTGGTGTAACTCGGGCAGTTGTCGTTGCCATCCAGTACCTGTCCCGCAGGTGATGTTCAGATGTACCAATCCTATGCAGGTGTTGTTACACGTGGTCTGCCACTGCGAGGACGATCAGTTGTTCGTTCTGTCTCCCTATAGCGCTGTCTTAGGTGTCTCACAGTATGGACATTGCAATTTATTGCCCTGGCCACATCTGCAGTCCTCATGCCTTGTTGCAGCGTGCCTAAGGTGCGTTCACGCAGATGAGCAGGGACCCTGGGCATCTTTCTTTTGATGTTTTTTAAAGTCAGTAGAAAGGCCTCTTTAGTGTCCTAAGTTTTCATAACTGTGACCTTAATTTCCTACCGTCTGTAAGCTGTTAGTGTCTTAACGACCATTGCACAGGTGCATGTTCATTAATTGTTTATGGTTCATTGAACCGCATGGGAAACAGTGTTTAAACCCTTTACAATGAAGATCTGTGAAGTTATTTGGCTTTTACAAATTATCTTTGAAAGACAGGGTCCTGAAAAAGGGACATTTCTTTTTTTGCTGAGTTTAGAATATAGTCGTCTTTATATATTTGTTTGTCAAATGAATCATCCTAAGAATTAAATATTTGTTGTGGTCCACTTAAAGGATCCCCCCCACGTTCATTTTATATCCTGAGATTTTTGAGTATTCTGAAAATAATTTTAGCAAGGGGGGCATTGAGTTTTCAATATTGGTCAGGTATATCTGGAGATCAACTGCAAAACGGTTAAGTTTATATTCATGTTTTACCAATACTGATACCTGTTATGTTTTGGGTCCTGTCTAGTTCTTTCTGCATGCGGTAGAATTGACAGTGCAAACAGGAGGAGGGTGAGGGGACATCACAGTCTTGTGCGTCTTTGTAAAGCAATTTAATCAGATATTGTTTGTGTACATATTAGCTTTAGGAAAATGTATACAATATTTTTGGAAAATGTGTTATTTCATCTGGAAAGTTGAAAGCTTCCAAAGTCTTTAGTAGAAAAGGACATTCAAGATGGTCAAGCCTTTTTGGCATCAACAGCCATTTTTGAGATATATATATATATATATATATATATATTTGCATATTGTATTAAACTGAAACTTGCTCTTGAATGGAATTCTATGGGAAAGCCGCTCATTCCTGGTACTTTTTTCCGTGCAAATATTTTAACAATATCGAATATTTATTCTTGGGTAATCTCTGTTTTTAGTGATTTATTTTTTGTCTGCTGATAATTGCTTCAAGAGTTGTTTAGATTAAACAATGTACCTACAAAGGTTCTAACGATGAACGATGCTTTTGGGAAACCGGATCCTGGTCTCAGTTTGCCAACTCCTATGGTCAACGGGGTGACAAACAGTGACCGTTAGTAGTTTGCAAGATAGCATATCAAATCAACCTTTATTTATACAGCACGTTTTTGACATGGAATGCAACGCAATATGCTTTACAGATAAAATAAAAAATAAAAGCTGAAATATTTACTACACAACAAACATAAGATAAACAAACAAAAGAGAACTAAAAATCAGGAAAATCAAAGCTAAAAATGTGTTTGAAGATCCGTTTTAATTATGTCTACCGTTTCAGCCTCCCTCGGGTTCTCTGGCAGGTTATTCCAGAGGCTGGATGCATAATACCTAAAGGCTGCCTCTCCATGCCTCTTGGTCCTAGGCTTTGGCTAAAATACCAGTGCCAGAGGACCTGAGGCACCCACTGGGTGCATAACTTAAAAGCATGTCTGACATGTATTGGGGTACACAATCCTGGATTGATTTTAAAAACCAATAGAAGACTCTTTAAAAAAAAAAAAATATGTATTCAAAAACTCACAGGCAGCCAATGCAGAGACATTGAAAGCGGTGTAATGTGTGCTCTGGTCTCGGTCAGTACCCGTGCTGCAGCATTCTGTATGTTTTTTTCAGTTGACCAACGGCTTTCCTGGGTAGACCAGACAGCAGAGCATTACAGCAGTCAAGCCTGTTTGTAATAAACGCACGGATGAGTCTCTGGATTAGCCGAGAGAGAAACGGCCGCACCTTGGCAAAGTTCCTCAGGCGGTTAAAAAGCTATTTTGGTCACATTCCTGATGTGTGATTCAAGATTTTGTTCAGAATCTAAAACAACACCTAGGTGTTTTGCCTGCTGTTTTCTCTTTTTTTATGGCCTGTGAATTAAAATTTGCAGCTAGATTCTCTCTCATTGCTTTGGCTCGAACAACAAGTACCTCGGTCTTGTCTTGATTTAGCTGGAGGAAGTTGTGAGCCATCCCAAGTATTTAAATCCCCAATACAGTCTCATTTATCCGTGGAGCTAAAAATCCTCCAGTCACACAGAAATGTAAAGTTGTGTATCGTCTGCGTAGCCGTGAAAATCAATGCAGTGCTTCCTGATAACGCTGCCAAGAGGTTACATATATAAACTGAACAGTACCGGACCCAAAATCGAACAACGTGGGACGCCACATGTAATATGTAGTTTCTCTCTCTAAGTTATGTTCTTCAAAGTTTGACAAACTCTCGACCGGTTAAATGCGTCCTGAACTCATTTAGAACTGGACCGGAGAGGCCAACCCACTTCTCCAGTCTGTCCAGAAGGACATCATGGTTAACAGTGTCAAATGCAACTTTAACTAAGGCTGTCTATGTGCTGTGGTGTGGACAAAAAGCAGATTTGAAATGTTTTTAAAAATGTTGCCACTTAAACAAATATTTTGTTTTGAACACCAATTTCTCCAGAATTTTGCTTTATTTCTCTGGAATTTAGCTTAAGAATGAAAGGTGGGGGTTTCCCCCAAAAAATCTAGATTACTTTGGTTCAGAAGGGGTTTCACCATAGCAGTTTTTAGTGCAGTGGGGAAAGTGCCTGTGAACAATGAGTGATTTTTAATAATAGCTTGCACTTCTTCAGATATACAATTTAAAAACAGTTTTGATGAAGGTGGTGGGGATAGGATCGAGAAGGCAGGTACACAGCTTAAGTTGTGATCTCACTTTCCTGAGCATGTCAACCAAGGAAAATAAATCCATAGTGCCTTTGTGTGGTAGTCTAGGGCACATATCATCATTCTTCTCATCAGGTCTTGCTTGAATGATACCCAGCCTAATGTTGGTTATCTTATCTCTGAAATATGCTGCGAACTCATCACATTTAGATGAGGGAAGTCCACATAAATTGGTACCCTGGCAAAACTATCAGGCAGTCAATGGTCGAGGAGCACTCAAATTATTCAGATTTTTTTTTAATAGTGATCGAGTTAGAAAAATGAGCTCGCCTGGCATGTCTTATTGCCATGAAATATCATAAAGGACCTGCAACTTTGATTTTCTCAAGTTCCGCTCTGCCTTTCTGCAATTTTTATTTTTAATTGATTATAGTTTCCTCACTCATCCAAGGGAGTTTCCTCACTCCATTTGGATGAGGCCCTTTTCAGCTTTACTGGAGCTATGGCATCAATGGTTGCCCTTTAATTAGCTATTAAAGTTATCAACTAAATCGGCAGAATAGGTGGAGTATTGTTCATACAGTTCAATAAAATCTGTAGCAACATCAGAGGTAAGATAGTGTTTCTTAATAATGCGATCAGTATTACCCTGTGCAATAGGCAACGAGGTAGTAAAAAACTCCACAGTGGTGATCAGATAAAGCAACTTCAACATTAGAGGATATGTCAATAGAAAGCCCCTTGGTAATAACCAGGTCCAGAGTATGGGTGTGATTGTGGGTGGGCCCAGTAGAAAACCCCTTGGTAATAACCAGGTCCAGAGTATGGGTGTGATTGTGGGTGGGCCCAGTAGAAAACCCCTTGGTAATAACCAGGTCCAGAGTATGGGTGGGCTCAGTAACATGTTGGATAAAGTTCATAGAGCTCAAAAGAGTAATATGTTGTGAATTCCCACCATCCAATACTTCCCACAATCCAATGCTTTTAAATCCATGACGGGGACTGTGCAAGTGGTGCCCTTCTAAAGTGCCCTAAGATGCTGCCCTCCTCTCTTTTCTTATCTCTTACTATCTCAGGGAGAAGCCAGCCTCCGCCAGCGTCCAGGAGGCCACTAGAGATGAGCGGCTCCATCTGGCTGTAGTGGCCTGTGGTCCCAGACTAGAGGAGACTCTTACCATGTTAAAGTCTGCGCTCCTCTTCAGCGCCAAACCGCTACATTTTCACATTTTCGCAGAGGACCATCTGCATGGCAGCTTTGGAGAGTCTGTAAGTATGGAGAACAGGAATTAGTGGCAGGATGAATTTTGGTACTAAGTGATATGGCCCTAGCAGTTAAGAGGATGGAACTAGAAGAAGAAGAGAGAAGCTGTTGAACTATATGTCTGTACCTGTGCCGGTGTGTGGTTGTCTCTGTCAAAGCGAACCAGTTCACTTGTGTCTGTTCCCTGCGTATTTTCCCTCAGCTGGACTTGTGGCCCAGTGTCTTCCAGACCAGGTTTAACTACACCACGTACCCCATCACCTTCCCCAGTGAGAACGCCAAGGAGTGGAAGAAACTCTTCAAACCCTGTGCTTCTCAAAGGCTCTTCCTTCCGGTGAGTCCTCAGGGTTTGATGAGACTGGCCATAATAAAAAAAAACTCAATTAAACTGTTCAGTGTCCCCCTTGCTGAGAACAATACACGTTTGTTCATGAGATATTGGACCCAGATTAAGCCCATTCCTGGACCTCAACAACTTTCATTGAAGATTCTCCATTTGAAATCTGGGTCAGGGAATCAGGAAAATGGCGTGCTGTCAGAGTAATGTGTGTAATGTTTGATTATGTTCTTGGGCATTCTAACCTTTTTTTTGCCTCCTCTCCCAGTTGATCCTAAAAGACGTAGACTCTCTGCTGTACGTGGACACGGATATCTTGTTCCTCCAGCCTGTAGAGGAGATCTGGTCCCTGCTCTCCCTCTTCAACTCCACCCATCTGGCAGCCATGGCCCCTGAGCATGAGGAGCCACGCATCGCCTGGTACAACCGCTTCGCACGTCACCCTTACTATGGAAAGACCGGGGTCAACTCTGGCGTCATGCTCATGAACATGACCCGGATAAGAGAGAAATACTTCAAGGTGATTGTGTCAGTGAGAATGAGTGTCTTTGTGTGTAGGTGTATATGCTTGAGAAGAGGTTGTCAGGATCTCTTGAACTTTCTCAGCTTATTTTTTTGTATGTTCTGTTAAAGCATTTTGTGTCTAGAAAGGCCAAACTGTTGAAGGTACAGTAGCAGTCAAAAGTTTGGACACCTACTCATTCAAGACATTTATTTTTACTATTTCTACATTGTAGAATAATAGTGAAAACCATTAAATAACACATGGAATCATGTAGTAACCAAAAAAGTGTTTAACAAATCAGATTCTTCAAAGTAGCCACCCTTTGCCTTGATGACAGCTTTGCACACTCTTGGCATTCTCTCAACCAGCTTCATGACGTAGTCACCTGGAATGCATTTCAATTAACAGGTGTGCCTTTTAAAAAGTTTATTTGTGGATTTTCCTCCTTAATGCGTTTGAGCCATCAGTTGTGTTGTGACAAGGTAGGCGTGGTATACAGAAGATAGCCGTATTTTTTTTTTTTTTTAAAAGCCATATTATGGCTAGAACAGCTCAAATAAGCAGAGAGAAATGACAATCCATCATTACTTTAAGACGTGAAGGTCAGTCAATACGGAAAATTTCAACAACAAAAAAAGTGCTTTCGCAAAAACCATCAAGCCCTATGATGAAATTGGCTCTTATGAGGACCGCCACAGGAAAGGAAGACCCAGAATTACCTCTGCTGCAGAGGATACGTTCATTAGAGTTACCAGCCTCAGAAATTGCAGACAAAATAAATGCTTCACGGAGTTCAAGTAACAGACACATCTCAACATCAACTGTTAAGAGGAGACTGTGTGAATCAGGTCTTCATGGTCGAATTGCTGTAAAGAAACCACTACTAAAGGACACCGATAAGGAAAAGAGATAGGGCCCAAGCCGGCTTGGGCCAAGAAACACGAGCAATGGGCATTTAGACCAGTGGATGGTCTGAGTCCAAATTCGAGATTTTTGGTTCCAACCGCTGTGTCACACAGTAGGTGAACGGATGATCTCCGCATGTGTGGTTCCCACCGTAAAAGGAGGCGTGATGGTGTGGGGGTACTTTGCTGGTGACACTGTCAGTGCTTTTATTTAGAATTCAAGCCACACTTAACCAGCATGGCTACCACAGCGTTCTGCAGTGATACGCCATCCCATCTGGGTTGTGCTTAGTGGGACTATCATTTGTTTTTCAACAGGACAATGACCCAACACACCTCCAGGCTGTGTAAGGGCTATTTGATCAAGAAGGAGAGTGATGGAGCTTTGCATTCTATGACCTGACCTCCTCAATCACCCGACCTCAACCTAAATGAGATGGTTTGGGATGAGTTGGACCACCGAGGAAAAGCAGCCTACAAGTGCTCAACATATGTGGGAATTCCGTCAAGACTGATTCAAGGTGAAGCTGGTTGAGAGAATCCCAGGAGTGTGCAAAGCTGTCATCAAGGCAGAGGGTGGCTACTTTTAAGAATCAAAAATGTATAAAACACTTTTTTGGTTACTACCTGATTCCATGTGTTACTTCATAGTTTGGATGTCTTAGCTATTATTCTACAATGTATAAAATAGTACAATTAAACTCTTGAATGAGTAGGTGTGTCTAAACCTTTGACTGGTACTGTCATTTGTAAATGATCGTAGTTGTGTTCTTCAATTTGTAATGTTGGCTAAGGCATTTTCTGTAAGTCTTCTGCACCCCCATTATTGACCAGAGGAGGTCACTGTTGCCATTCTTCTGCGTAGCTCACCAGCTGTGGCTCACCAACTGTGTACTGTAGGGTTTCCCAAACTCAACTCGGTCTTTGGGACCCCTATCAGCTAATCATCAAGCTTTGAATGAGCTGTGTAGGGTTAAGGCAAGAACCAAAATCACTTGGTGTCCTCAGGACCAAGTTTGGGAAACGCTGGTGTACTGTTATAAACATATTGCCATGCCTCAGACACAGAAAGGATGAAATAATGTATTAATTGTTTGGTGTCAGTCAGGAGTTTGGCTGTTTTTTTAGCTTGCCATTTATATTGTGTCACATTACCCAGAATGAATGTGGTTCACACTGTCATTTAACATATTTTTGGTTCTTTCTTTACTATGACTTGTTATGACAGAATGACATGACGTCAGTCCCCCTCAAATGGGTGGAGCTGCTGATGCCACTTCTCCAGAAATATAAACTCAACATCACCTGGGGAGACCAGGACCTGCTCAACATCATATTCCATCATAACCCAGGTGAAACTCACCTTCATTAGGTCCCACCGCCTCATACCGTTGTGCAACCAAAACAAAAATGTGCATTTCTTATTGGACGGGTGCAGCTAGTACTTCCATGTTTCTGATCTTTTTAGTTAGTTTAATTCAAGTGAACATGACCCAGACAGACACATTGCTTTATTGTTGAAACAATCTATTCTTCTTCCTCTAGAGGAATAACTGTTTTTCTGTAAGTATACAACTCACGCAATGGTGTAACAGAAACCCTCAGCTACCTCTCTTCCTCCTGTATTCCCTTGTGCAGAGAGCCTGTATGTGTTCCCGTGCCAATGGAACTACCGTCCAGACCACTGTATCTACGGTAGCAACTGTCTCGAGGCCGAACAAGAGGGCGTCTTCATTCTCCACGGAAATCGAGGTGTTTACCATGACGACAAGCAGCCAGCGTTCCGGGCCGTCTATGAAGCCATCCAGAAGGTAACGACATCCTCAGCTATGCCTGTAACCTGGGAATTCAGACAGGGGGGGATATTGAAGTAAAGAACATCAGACCTGAGGGAGGATGTGCTTCCTGATGCATTTAACTAAACTCAGCAAAAAAAGAAACGTAATCTCACTGTCAACTGTGTTTATTTTCAGCAAACTTGACATGTGTAAATATTTGTATGAACATAACATTAAACAACTGAGACATAAACTGAACAAGTTCCACTGACATGTGACTAACAGAAGTGGAGTAATATGTCCCTGAACAAGGTGGGTCATAATCAAAAGTAACAGTCAGTATCTGGTGTGGCCACCAGCTGCATTAAGTACTGCAGTAACCAGATTTGCCAGTTATTGCTGTGAGATGTTACCCCGCTCTCCCACCAAGGCACCTGCAAGTTCCTGGACATTTCTGGGGGGGAATGGCCCTAGCCCTCCATCCCCGATCCAACAGGTCCCAGACATGCTCAATGGGATTGAGACCCGGGCTCTTCGCTGGCCATGGCAGAACACTGACATTCCTGTCTTGCAGGAAATCACGCACAGAACGAGCAGTATGGCTGGTGGCATTGTCATGCTGGAGGGTCATGTCAGGATGAGCCTGCAGGAAGGGTACCGCATGAGGGGAGGAGGATGTCTTCCCTGTAACGCACAGCGTTGAGATCAGTCGGGCTGTTTGTCAAATACCCTTAGTGTGGGAGTTAACATTTCCTCTCCTGTCTTTCTGTCCTCTAGGCCCAGTGCTGTCAAACATGATTTTCCTATGTCTTTATATACATTTCCACACTGAGGTTGAAATACTACTTTGAAATTGAGAAAGTTAATAATACCTTTTTTGTGTATGAGCTGTTTGAAAAGACTGCCTGAAGTTTCATCCTGATTTGGTGCGATAGAGTTTTGGCCTGCCTAGTGACATCACCAGGCTGTAGCCAATAGACCAATAAGAAATAGTTCCGAACCACTCAAAATTTCTGGCTTGAGATATAGCTTCTTAAATAAGCTATTTTTGTTTATTTTCATTAAAATGGTCCAAAATAAGAATCACAGCAAGGTACTTTAATTTAAAAAATGATTTGAAATTGAGATAAAAAAAAGTGCTGCGTTGGACCTTTTTTTAATAAACAACCTATCCTCTTAACATTTGCTCGATTACATCATCAGGGCACTCCGGGTCATTGCTTTTTATTTGGTGGACTTCCATCCATCCAGATGAAAATGCTAAATTGATAGTCCCTTTAACGTCTCTGTAATTCTGCCTCCGCTCTCCCAAAGCCAGGCTAATCCCTACCTACCTACTAACCAGACCTGTGTCCACTCACCAATCACTCCTAGTACTGGCATTTTTCGAGCAGGGTTCCCTAACTGGCGGTCCATGGGTGATTTTTATTTAGCCCCAAAGTTTTCTGAGCAAAAACAAAATGTAAAAACACCAGCAAATCAGCTCCATGTGATTATAATTGATTATAATAATACACACACACACACACACAGCACACACTCACTCCTACAGCGGGGATGCCCAGGTGCATTCTAACCCAGAGTCCACTCACGAACAACTGAGAAGGAAATAGTTTGTTATTGAAACTTGCTGTGTGTTAACTTAAGCCAATAGTGCTCTTTAGGTTGAGAATTATTTATCCGTTTTCTTATAGTTGAAGCTGTGTTTAGTATTTAACCAGCCTTTCAACAGCTTGTGTTCCGTCTGTTGAGCATTTGGAAGAAGCTCTTACCAGTTCTTCCTTTGCTGCCGCTCTGTCTTTCATTCTCTTCCTTTACACCTCTTTCAGTTTCCTCTCTCCCTGCTCCCCCATTCCCTCCCCTCCAAGTCCTTTGAGGACAGCAGGCCTGAAGCCCATACTGTAGCAGGCATTTCTGGAGAACACTCTCATTCTCAGCACACAAAGAACTCAGTCAGTGTCTCTCCCTAGACGACCTATCCCAGCTTGCACTGAGGCTGCTTGGCAATAAACCCGGGCTCACCATTACTGATATGAGCCAAATCCACAGAAGAGTTGTAAAAAGGTTAGTGCTGATGATGCTATGTTGAGACACAATGATGGGATGTTGTGGACAAGGAACACGAAACACACACACGCACACACACACCAAGAAGACCGCCATCACCACCCAACAGCATCCACATAAAAATCAATAAGAGACAGTTAATGCTGCTTTATGGCCTGCTGTTGTGTATGATAGATGATAAAGCAAGTGTGTGTGCATCCTTTGAGTGACCTAATGCTTAGCCAAACTGGGTTCCAATGAGCCCTCGTAAAAAGGTCATTTCCTCTCTACTGTGCCTGCTGTAAAAGTGCGGCTCACCCACGGAACATAAAAAAGCTTGATTCTTTATTCATGGCTATGACTGAAGAGATTGGGTCTGCAGTGACTGAGAGATGAGGTCGGAGATGCCGTGATGAGTAACCAAAGCGAGGGTCGAAGCCTGATCTTTTGGGGGCAATTTGTGGTCGTCCAGAGTTGACCGCAGCAGTGCTACCACTAGACCAAATTCCTGCACTGACATGTAATCATATACATTTTGTTTTCTTCTCCACAGTACACATTTGGGGACAACCTAGTCCAGTCCCTACTCCTCCCCCTGGAGGCAAAGCTTCAGGAGACCAAACACACCTACTGTGGAAGAGCCAGCCACATGTTTACTAAGAGGTTAAAACGGAGCATCGGCATACTTCAACAGGAAACCATAGAGGGAAGGTGACGTATACCACTAGCCTACCACTCTCCTACTACCATCGATGGCTGACGGACACTCTGTGGCACACCTCGAAACTATGCCCCCAGGAGTATAGGGAAGAGCATGCATTACTGGCATGTGTATATGATCCCGGGGCGGGATTTAGCCCACGCTCTTTCCTCAACCGTCCATGCCCAAAGTTAGATGAATCCGTCTTCTGTTTACAAACGGGCAACAGCTACCGGCGCGTCGACACTGCTCCAAAGACAATTTCGAGGGGAAGATGATCAGTGTAACACCGTGTCTGTTTTCCTGTGGAGCCGTTGTTCCTCAAAAAACTTTGTCCCGTGAACGTGATAATCATCAGGTTAGGGAACTGCAGTCAAAACGTGTGGGAAAGCGCTGAAATTAAATCTCTTTCCCCTCTACAGAATTTGACATTTCTATCATCTGACTGCAAAAATGGTACACTTCACAATCGGGTTGCTGTATGTTTTTCACCTGTGATGAGAATGTCAGTCTGACGATCGCATTGCAATCCTCAGAAGTATTCAAGGAAGAGAACCCATCACGGTTCTTTATATGCCCTGCATGATCCAAAAGTATATATTTTATTTAAAGTATATGTTAATATTATATCAATTAGATTTAAATGTTAGAATTAGATTGAAATATACACCTGCAGTGTCATGAAGAATGACAACACACCGGTTAAAGTTTGTCATAACTATTCCATGAATGCAGTTTTGTTGGTACAAAACTTGATTGTAAACAAATGCTAAAGGGAAGTATTTTGAGGTTAGAATCTGAGGATATCAATATTGGTGTTATACGGTGCATTCGGAAAGTATTCAGACACCTTGAATTTTTTCAAATTTTGTTACGTTACAGCCTTATTCTAAAATGGATTCAATAGTTTTTTTCCTCATCAATCTACACACAATACCCCATAATGAGAGAGCAGGTTTTTACATTTTGGGGGGCAAATTTATAAAAAATAATAATCACATTTACATAAGTATTCAAGCCCTTTATTCAGTAGTTTCTTGAAACACCTTTGGCAGCAATTACAGCCTTGACTTCTTGGGTATGACACTACAAGCTTGGCACACCTGTATTTGGGGAGTTTCTCCCATTCATCTCTGCAGATCCTTTCAAGCTCTGTCAGGTTGGATGGGGAGCATCACTGCACAGATATTTTCAGGTCTCTCCAGTGATGTTAGATCATGTTCAAGTCCGTACTCTGGCTGGGCCACTCAAGAACATTCAGAAACTTGTCCCAAGACCACTCCTGCGTTGTCTTGGCTATGTTCTTAGGGTCGTCCTGTTGGAAGGTGAATCTTCGCCCCAGACTGAGGTCCTGAGCGCTCTGGAGCAGGTTTTCATCAGTTATCTCTCTGTACTTTTCTCTGTTCATCTTTCCCTCGATCCTGACCAGTCTCCCAGTCCCTGCCGCTGAAAAACATCCCCACAACATGATGCTGCCACCACCATGCTTCACCGTAGGGATGGTGCCAGGTTTCCTCCAGATGTGATGCTTGGGAGTCAGGCTAAAGAGTTCAATCTTGGTTTCATTAGTCCAGAGAATTGTATTTCTCATGGTCTCAGAGTCCTTTAGGTGCCTTTTGGCAAACTCCATGTTGGCTGTCATGTGCTTTTTACTGAGGAGTGGCTTCTGTCTGGCCACTACCATAAAGGCCTGATTGGTGGAGTCCTGCAGAGCTGGTTATCCTTCTGGAAGTTTCTACCATCTCCGACGAGGAACTCTGGAGCTCTGTCAGAGTGACCATCGGGTTCTTGGCCACCTCCCTGACCAAGGTCCTTCTCCCCAGATTGCTCAGTTTGGCCGGAATAGTCTCGGTGGTTCCAAACTTCTTCCATTTAAGAATGTGTGAGGCCGTTGTATTTTTGGGGACCTTCAATGCTGCAGACATTTTTTGGTACCCTTTCCCAGATGTTTCTCGACACAATCCTCTCGGAGCTCTACGGACTATTCCTTCAACCTCGTGGCTTGGTTTTTGCTCTGACATGCACTGCCAACTATGGGACCTTATATAGACTGGTGTGTGCCTTTCCAAATCTTGTCCAATCAATTGAATTTACCACAGGTGGACTCCAATCAAGTTGTAGAAACATAAGAAAGGATGATCAACGGGAAAATAAAAAATAATCTGTTTTTGCTTTGTCATTATGGGGTATTGTGTGTAGATTGAAGATGTATTCATTCAATTTTAGAATAAGGCTGTAACGTAACAAAATGGCGAAAAGGGGAAGGCGTCTGAATACTTTCCGAATGCACTGTAAATGAGATTACATCTATCAACAGAATGCACTTTTAATGTCTGCCATATTATAACTCTAATGATTATAACTACTGAGTAAATGATCCAAGAATACGTCCATAGTCTCCATGTAAACATAGATAGAATTCTATAATAGCCATTAATCAATGTTTGTGTGGAATTAGGCATGAAGGTTTACTAAAGAGATTTAATCATAACATGTTTGGTTTTAGCTAAAGTTGACATGCGATAGGTTGTTATGCTCTGGGCATTGAACTTATCCCCCAGGTTTATGCTGTATCTGAAAAGTACGTACTGTACTTCATTATAACTTAATGTTTTTGGATTCACATGTGAATCTTATAGGTACGAAAGAAGCAAACATACTGAAAATACCTTTTTTAATATGTATTGAATATATTCTGAAATAACATACATTTTCTCCAATTGTACATTGACTTGACACAACCAAACTGTATTAAGAAGTGATTTTTTCTTTCTTTCCCTCCATTTCTAACTGATGCTAAACACAGATTTTGCACTACTGATTGTACAGATCATGGATTACGTCTTAAAATATCAATGTTAAAATCTGACCGTGTATGACATGTTTTATTGAGTATAGCCAATCTATGGTAAAACAAGTTTGTTCATTGTGATGTTATAGCCATATATTGTTTATAATAAATATTACACCTGGTTGTGAACTTGGTTGTGCTGCTTGACCGACCAGTAAATGTGCAATATTTCATATATAAAAGGCTACAATCGATAGAACAGTGTTGGTGGAATTAAGCAGTCTTTTTTTTGTAGTTTTCTTGGGGTTTCGCAAACAGATGGAGGGAGATAATTAGTTATATAATATGGTCTATGGTATAGACATGGTATTTTTGTTAATTAAGTCTACCTCAAAGTTGATATCATGTCTATAGGCTACAATCATTATATGGAGTATATACAGTGGAACGAAAAATTGTAAACCCTTTGGAATTACCTGGATTTCTGTAAAAAATTGGTCATATAATTTCATCTGATCTTCATCTAAGTCACAACAATACACAGTCTGCTTAAACTAATAACACACAAACAATTATAGGTTTTCAGGTCTTTTTTATTGAACACCTTATAAACATTTACAGTGCAGGGTGGGAAAAGTATGTGAACCCTTGGATTTAATAACTGGTTGACCCTCCTTTGACAGCAATAACCACAACCAAACGTTTTCTGTAGTCGGGAATCAGACCTGCACAACGGTCAGGAGGAATTTTGGACCATTCCTCTTTACAAAACTGTTTCAGTTCAGACTTCCCAAGAATATTGCTGGTGTGAACTGCTCTCTTGAGGTCATGCCACAGCATCTCAATCGGGTTGAGGTCAGGATCAGACTGGGCCACTCCAGAAGGTGTATTTTCCTCTGTTGAAGCCATTCTGTTGTTGATTTACTTCTGTTCTGGGTCGTTGTCGTTTTGCATCACCCAACTTCTGTTGCGCTTTAATTGACGGATAGATAGCCTTACATTCTCCAGCAAAATGGCTTGATAAACTTGGGAATTCATTTTTCCGTCGACAATAGCAAGCTGTCCAGGCCCTGAGGCAGCAAAGCAGCCCCAAACCATGACGCTCCCTCCACCATACTTTACAGTTGGGATGAGGTTTTGATGTTGCTGTGCTGTGCCTTTTTTTCCCTCCACACACAGTGCTGTACTTTCCTTCCAAACAACTCAACTTTAGTTTAATCTGTCCACAGAATATTTTGGCAGTAGTACTTTGGAATATCCAGGTGCTCTTTTGCTAACTTTAGACGTGCAGCAATGTTTTATTTTTTGGGGGACAGTAGTGGCTTCTTCCGTGGTGTCCTCCCATGAACAACATTCTTGTTTAGTGTTTTGCGTATTGTAGACTCGTCAACAGAGATGTTAGCATGTTCCAGAGATTTCTGTAAGTCTTTAGCTGACACTCTAGGATTCTTCTTAGCCTCCGTGAACATTCTGCACTGTTCTCTTGCAGTCATCTTTGCAGGATGGCCACTTTTGTAACCCTTTCCAGCTTTATGCAAGTCAACCATTCTTAATCTTAGGTCTTCTGAGATCTCTTTTGTTTGAGGCGTGGTTCACATCTGGCAATGCTTCTTGTGAATAGCAAACTCTCAAATTTTGTGAGGTTTCTTTTTATAGGGCAAGGCAGCTCTAACCAACATCTCCAATCTTGTTGTTGATTTGACTCCAGATTAGCTGACTCCTGACTCCAATTAGCTTTTAGAGAAGTCATTAGCCTAGGGGTTCACATACTTTTTCCAACCTACACTGTGAATGTTTAAAATGATGTATTCAATATAGACAAGAGAAATACAATAAGTTGTGTGTTATTAGTTTAAGCACACCGTTTGTCTATTGTTGTGACTTAGATGAAGATCAGATCAAATTTAATGGCCAATTTATGCAGAAATCCAGGTAATTCCAAAGGGTTCACATATACTTTTTCTTACCAGGTGAAAGCTATGATCCCTTGTTAATGTCAATCAGTGTAGATGAAGGGGAGGCGATGGGTTAAACAAGGATTTTTATGCCTTGAGACAATTGATACCTGGATTGTGTGTGTGTGTGTGTGTGCTATTCAGAAGGTGAATGGGCAAGACAAAAGTTTTAGTGCCTTTGAATGGGGTGTGGTAGTTTGTGTCACAAACGTTTCCCGTGTGCATCAAGAATGGTCCACCACCCAACGGACATCCAGCCAACTTAACACAACTGTGGGAAACATTATGTGAATATGAAAAAGATAATTGATGTTAAAAGACTTATGGGTGTTTGGCTTGCTTATATGACATCAAAGCAGTATTTATTATAATCCTCAATGTTTCATCTTTCAAAATATAGTGAGTCTTCTTCATTTACAGCATTTTCCTCACTCAAGACAACAACATGTGCAAGAGTTTTCCAATTACCGCCGCTTTGAAGCACAGAGCCAGAGCTCTGACGTCATGTCTATCCTGTAAAGCCACTACGTTCCAATTTTAGGCACTTATCAGTGCCCAAATCTGCAATTTTCAACCCGTATGTATACGAGTACCAGTATAAAGGGTTTAAAGGTCAACTGCCCCTTCAGAACCAACTTCTCTGGTTTTAAAAAGACTGTCGCATCAATATGATTCCCGTAACATTCGAATTCTAGTGTCATAATTGACTACAAAATCATTTTGATTGTAATGTCAGTCTCTTCCAAAACAGCGTTTTGTAAATTAGTTCGTCACGACTTACTTGATTGTTGGGTATGGATTACTTATGCCCGCTTTTGCCAACGAGGCACAATTGCCCAGAGACACCACGTTGTGGTCCGCCCCCAGCTGCTCTGGAAGCCTGCCTGCCTTCCTTCTGCTCAATAGCACTTTAAAAGCCCAGACGTTAAGTATGAGGTAAATGGCCTAACACAGTAAAGTAAAAGGGGTGGGGGCTGGGGCCTCAATGTCAGCTGGTATGTAATAAACTATATCTATCATTCACAGGGTTAGATACAGGATCTTCTCTCTCTTTTTATTTGACTAGGCAAGTCAGTTAGGAACAAATTCTTATTTACAATGACGGCCTAAGTGGGTTTAACTGTCTTGTTCAGTGGCAGAAGGACAGATTTTTACCCCGTCAGCTCCGGGATTCAATCCAGCAACCTTTCGGTTACTGGCCCAACGCTCTAACCACTAGGCTACCTGCCGCCCAGAACCTAACAAAAGGATATAATAATGAATCGTCATGCATGCTATTAGTTACCAATTGGGTACACAACAAGGACTGTGGTTCATTTGACCTTTTACAAGAAAAGACTGCACACTACTGTGAAAGGATCTTTGAATCTTTTAGAGAAGATGTTTGGGATCAAATGGGAAGGTCAAGAAAGTGTTGATGAGATGTTGGATGTAATGTCAGTAAAAAAAAAAAAAATTGTCTTTGAGAGTCACAGAGCAGACCTCCTGTAATGTGAAAACACCTTCCCCCATCCATCCATCCACCCACCAAACACCTTTTCTTTCTCGGAGGATGAGGAGTCTTGTTAGCTGAGAGAGACAGAGAGCTCCCTGCCAGCCATGTGTCTTGTTGCGGTGTCAACGAGCTGAAGTGACAAACTGGAGATGAGGAAACACAGAAACTTTGTCACAGCCAGGCCCGGGAAGAGGACATTTTGTTTTCTCCGCAGCACATCCGTCTCCCTCTTTCCCTTCTTTCCTTCCTGCTCCAGGCGTAGTAGGATATCATTTTTTTTTGAAGAGAGAGACGTTTTGATCAATAATACATTACTATCGCGCTGCTGAGAGCAGGTATAATTGTGCTGATATGTCAGGGCTTAGAACAATTAATATAATTTACTATTGTACATTAGCTATGCATGGGTTGTGTCCCAAATGACTGCCTATTTCCTATGTAGAGCACTACTTTTGACAATAGCCCTGGGCCCGGTTTCCCGATAGCGATGGAACTTAATAAGCTTCGTGCGTTTCCCAAAACACCATGCATAGATAACGTTCACTAAGTGTGTCGTTGGAGCATACTGATAGGATCGAAAGAATGATATCGCTGCTGTCGGCTCAGCTTTCTCCATTCAAATCTTACCTTTTAACATTATAATTATTACACAATGCTGACGATGGATCAGCTCCTAGAGAGATATTACCACCTATATTGAGGCAGCTTATTCCAATGCTAACCCAATAATAATGCACAAAATCACAGATTTGGCACAGCAATGCACACGTTAAACATAATGAAATGTGTTGAGGCAAAAATGATAGTACGCTAGTCTACAATTAGCTAAATAGATCTCAATTGATTCAACAATTACATGTATTTCAATTTTATTCAAATACACTGAGGATACCAAACATTTGAATGAGAACTTGTTCTCAACTTGCCTACCTGGTTAAATAAAGGTAACATAAATCAAATGGAACAGCTTCCTAGTATTGAATTGTTACAGCCTGAATTCAAAATGGATAAAATATGTATCCCCCCCCCCCCCCCCCCCCAATCTACACAAAATACCTCATAATGTTAACATATATTTTTGAAAACGTATTAAAAATGAAATACAGAAATGTCTCATTTACATAAGTATTCACACCCCTGAGTCCAATACTTTATAAAAGCACCTTTGGCGGCAAATACATCTTTGAGTTGTCTTTGGTACGTCTGTATAGGCTTTGAGCCGTCTTGGCTACGTCTGTATAGGCTTTGAGCCGTCTTGGCTACGTCTGTATAGGCTTTGAGCCGTCTTGGCTACGTCTGTATAGGCTTTGAGCCGTCTTGGCTACGTCTGTGTCGGCTTTGAGCCGTCTTGGCTACGTCTGTGTCGGCTTTGAGCCGTCTTGGCTACGTCTGTGTCGGCTTTGAGCCGTCTTGGCTACGTCTGTGTCGGCTTTGAGCCGTCTTGGCTACGTCTGTGTCGGCTTTGAGCCGTCTTGGCTACGTCTGTGTCTGCTTTGAGCCGTCTTGGCTACGTCTGTGTCGGCTTTGAGCCGTCTTGGCTACGTCTGTGTCGGCTTTGAGCCGTCTTGGCTACGTCTGTGTCGGCTTTGAGCCGTCTTGGCTACGTCTGTGTCGGCTTTGAGCCGTCTTGGCTATGTCTGTGTCGGCTTTGAGCCGTCTTGGCTACGTCTGTGTCGGCTTTGAGCCGTCTTGGCTACGTCTGTGTCGGCTTTGAGCCGTCTTGGCTACGTCTGTGTCGGCTTTGAGCCGTCTTGGCTACGTCTGTGTCGGCTTTGAGCCGTCTTGGCTACGTCTGTGTCGGCTTTGAGCAGTCTTGGCTACGTCTGTGTCGGCTTTTCACATCTGGATTCAGGGATTTTCTTCCTTGCAGCTTTTCTCAAGCTCTGAGTCTAAGCCAGGAGGGGAGGATTCTACTAAACTAACCTATGGAATTGTTATTAAGATGGTCATACCAAGGATCGTTTAGCTATTTGTGTTTAAATGTTAGGACCCCTTTTAGGTCAAAAAAATAATAATATATATATATATATATATATATACAAAAATTATTTGAAACATTGAATTTGGCTTTACTGCTTATTAGCCCATAGAAACACAGTCATAAAATACACCAAATACATTTGTTTTAAAGTGTCTGTCCTATATCTGAGAGAGATAAGAAATATCAGGGTTATTATAATTAGTTTGACCCATTTTTAACCAATTTTGTTAAGGGCACTAAACTACTTATATACACCCATTTTATTTTCTTTAAACTGGTACTGGGCTACCTTCAGACTAGTCTTGTGGGCATCCTAGAGCAAAGCCGACGTGTTCGTGAGAGTCTCACCTTTCCATAGAGTGGTCATATTACTTTGTAGGCCAAACCGTTCGGACTCCACAGACCTTTTCGTTAGAAGACCATTTTTCCTGATGTCTCATGTTCTGACACATACCGCTGTAGCACGGCCCCCTTCCACCGCAGATGCGGAAGGCCGCCTAGTTTAAAATCTCTACTGGATCAGTGTCCCAAAATCCGGACAGTTGCTGCTAATATGCGATATTTGACTAGAATGGCATTGTAAACATTTTATCTCTGGGTCCCAGAGATAAAATGTTGGGTAGTTTCATAAAATCTATTTTTATATCCTAACACAATTCATGTTGTATACAGCGTTTCACATGAAATCCGACTCTTTCAATTTGCAACAAAAGAAATGAAGAAATCTAAATCCGCTAAACCTTGTCTCACCAGGTCAAGTTCAGTTTCTATGCAATCCTCAGACACTCTAGAAGGCAACCAAACCGTGTTTCATCATTCTACATATTGGCTACACAACATGTCAATTAGCCCATGAAGGTCAGCTATTATTACGCACCAATGAGATGAGCGTTGTTCACTGGATTGACAGTGTCTTGGTCCAATGTTTTGAAACATAGCTAGCTAGATAGCCAATGAGCTGGTCTTTCCAAGAGTATGTGATCGCCCTTTGTAAGAGAAATGGCTGTAATGCTGGAGCTCTGCATAAGACAATTAATTCTCAATTGAAAATCGACAGGACGCAGGGAATGTTTGCGTTACGCAGTGGTTCGCTTTCTTCTACAAACTTTTCTAAAAATGGAAAAAGTACAACATGGCTACTTAGAGTGGATAAGTCCAAGTATACACATTTGGATGAGATTATTGCAGAAATAGACCAGGAGAGTGACACAGAACAAAGGATGAGTTCAACACGCAAGAAAGATTTTTGGAGGATGATACTTTTAGATCAGTAATTAAAATACCTTTTTTGCTTCTCATGCTAATGCAGTTGTTTAAATGGTTGCATATTCATTTAAGATTTTTCTTAGATTTTTATATATATATATATATATATATATATATAGACCTGAGGCATATAGACCTGAGGCATACAATGTATTAGTGTATGTTATGTTGGCTATGATAGACCAATAGTCTTATTGCCTATTGGTCTACATATTTCATTATGGTTGTGTTCCCCATACTCTATCATATACACTACCAGTCAAAAGTTTGGACACAACTACTCTTTCCAATGTTTTTCTTTATTTTAACTATTTTCTACATTGTAGAATAGTAGTGAAGACATCGAAACTATGAAATAACACATGAAATCATGTAGTAACCCAAAAAGTGTTAAACAAATCCAAATATATTTTATATATGAGATTCTTCAAAGTAGCCACCCTTTGCCTTGATTGCAGCTTTGCACACTCTTGGCATTCCCTCAACCAGATTCATGAGGTAGTCACCTGGAATTAATTTCAATTAACATGTGTGTCTTGCTAATTTGTGGAATTTCATTCCATAATGCATTTGAGCCAACCAGTTGTGTTGTGACAAGGTAGGGCTAGTATACGGAAGATAGCGCTATTTGGTAAAAGACCAAGTCCATATTTGGCAAGAACAGCTCAAATAAGCAAAGACAAATGATAGTCCATCATTACTTTAAGACATGAAGGTTAGTCAATCTGGAAGATTTCAAGAACTTTGAAAAGTTTCTTCATGTGCAGTCACAAAAACCATCAAGCGCTATGATGAAACTGGTCCTCATGAGGACCGCCACAGGAAAGGAAGACCGAGTTCACTCTAATCCTCTGCAGCAGAGCTAACTGCACCTCCGATTGTAGCCCAAATAAATGCTTCACAGAGTTTAAGTAACAGACGCATCTCAACATCAACCCTCCAGAGGAGACTGTGTGAATCAGGCCTTCATTTTCGAATTGCTGCAAAGAAACCACTGCTAAAGGAAACCAGTAAGATGAAGAAATTTGCTTGGGCAAAGAAACATGAGCAATGGACATTAGACCAGTTGAAATCTGTATTTTGTTCTAATGAATCCGAATTTTAGATTTTTGGGTTCCAACCGCCGTGTCTTTTAGTAGGTGAACGGATGATCTCCATGTGCCTTTTTGGTTCCCACTGTGAAGCATGGAGGAGGTGGTGTGATGGTGTGGGGATGATTTTCTGATGACACTCAGTGATTTATTTAGAATTCAATGCACACTTAACCAGCATGACTACCACAGCATTCTTCAGCGATATGCCATCCCATCTGGTTTGTGCTTAGTGGGACTATCATTTGTTTTTCAACAGGACAATGACTCAACACAGCCTGGAAGTGAGTTAAGGGCTTTTTGACCAAGAAGGGGAGTGATGGAGTGCTGCATCAGATGACCTGGCCTCCACAATCACCCGACCTCAACCCAATTGACATGGTTTGGGGTAAGTTGGACCGCAGAGTGAAGGAAAAGCAGCCAACAAGTGCTCAGCATATGTGGGAACTCCTTGGAAAAGCATTCCAGGTGAAGTTGGTTGAGAGAATGCCAAGTAACCCTGTGCAAAGCTGTCATCAAGGCAAAGGGTGGCTACTTTGAAGAATCTGATTTGTTGAACACGTTTTTGGTTACTACATGATTCCATATGTGTTATTTCATAGTTTTGATGTCTTCACTTTTATTGTACAATTTAGAAAACCCCTTGAATGAGTAGGTGTGTCCAAACTTTTGACTGGTACTGTATGTTTATAGATAAGTGATGGGTATTTTATGTACTGATGCAGGGCTCATCCCCTGCTAAAATAAAGGTTAAATGAAATAAATAAAGTAAACTTGTTCCAACTGAATAAAAAATAAAAAACTCAATAGTGATAGAGACAGATGACATCTGGGAGCCCCAAAGAGACCATTTTCAAGTCCTCCAACCCCCTCTCATTCAAACGTGGGAACAGGTTCCTCCAGTCTGACCCCTCTGCTGTCTCTGGCTCCACACCCACCTCCGCCCGGCCATCTAGAGGTGTGAAGGTTAGTACCTTTTATGTAGGGAGGCTAATGATCCGTCATGTATGACATTCCTGGGAGTGTGTAAACTGAAATTTTTTATTTTGTATGTTCTCTATAGTTATGTACTTAAAAATGTATTGATTGATCAATTCAGCCACTTGGGTACATTTGGGAAAACTTGTGAGGGATACCTGGGAGAAGTATTATGTAGCCCTCTCATTCTTGAATGTATCAGTCTGAAACTTTGCACACCACTGTTGCCCTCTTGTGGACATCATCTAAATAATCCACAGCTTCCTGTCTCAGTGGCCTTTTTTTTGCATTTCAAAGATGATGCGATAAAAATCGAACGCATATTTGTTTAAATCTTTTACCAGATCTATAATTTCACTTATCCTCAAACTTCAAAGTGTTTCCTTTCCGGACATTGACTACTAGGGGAGTCAGTTAAATGGGGAGCGGCAGTGAACAATGATCTTAAGTCTTTCCACAGATTTTCAATGGGATTCAAGTATTTGGCTTCATTCATTGTTCCCTCTATACTTACCAGTCTCCCAGTTCCTGCTGCTGAAAAGCATCCCCATAGCAGGATGCTGCCAACCACCATGCTTCACGGTAGGGATGGCGTTAGACGGGTGATGAGCTGTGCCTGGTTTTCTGAAGACATAGCGCTTTGCATTCAGTCCAAATGTTGCATTTTTGTCTCATCAGACCACTGAATATTTTGCCTTATGATCTGAGTCTTTTTTGCAAACTAGACGTGCTGTCATGTGCCCTTTTCTCAAGAGTGGCTTCCACCTGGCCACTCTCTCATAAAGCCCAGATTGTTGTCCTTTTGGCAGGTTCTCCCATCTCAGGCAAGTAACCCTGTAGTTCTGTAAGAGTGGTCATTCTTGCCCGGTTGCTCATTTTGGTCGGATGGCCAGCTCTAGGCAGAGTCTGTGGTTCTGTATTGTTTTCAATTTCCCAATGATGGCGATCACTGTGCTCTTTGTTTTTAACGTATCTTTCTCGAAATGTTGTTTTATACCCTTCCCCAGATATACAGTGGAGGTCGAAAGTTGACATACACTTAGGTTGGAGTCATTAAAACTAATTTTTCAACCACTCCACAAATGTCTTGTTAACAAACTATGATTTTGGCAAGTCGGTTAGGACATCTACTTTGTGCATGACACAAGTAATTTTCCAACAATTGTTTACAGACAGATTATTTCACTTATAATTTACTGTATCACAATTCCAGTGTGTCAGAAGTTTACATAAACTAAGTTGACTGTGGCTTTAAACATCTTGGAAAATTCCAGAAAATGATGTTGTGGCTTTAGAAGCTTCCGATAGGCTAATTTACATCATTTGAGTCAATTGGATGTGTACCTGTTGATGTATTTCAAGGCCTACCTTCAAACTTGGTGCCTCTTTGCTTGACATCATGTCAAAATCAAAGTATGTCAGCCAAGACCTCCACAAGTCTGGTTTATCCTTGGAAGCAATTTTCAAATGCCTGAAGGTACCACCACGTTCATCTATACAAACAATAGTACGCAAGTATAAACACCATGGGACCACGCAGCCGTCATACCGCTCAGGCAGGAGACGCGTTCTGTTTCCTAGAGATGAATGTACTGGTGCGAAAAGTGCAAATCAATCCCAGAACAACAGCAAAGGACCTTGTGAAGATGCCACTCAGCAAGGAAGAAGCCACTGCTCCAAAACCGGCATAAAAAAAGCCAGACTACAGTTTGCAACTGCTCGTGGATCAGTTCATACTTTTTGGAGAAATGTCCTCTGGTCTGATGAAATAAAAACTGTTGGGCCATAATGACCATCGTTATGTTGGGAGGAAAGGGGGGGAGCAAGCCTAAGAACACCATCCCAACCGTGAAGCACGGAGGTGGTAGCATCATGTTGTAGGGGTGCTTTGCTGCAGGAGAGACTGGTGCACTTCACAAAATAGATTGAATCATGAGGCTGGAAAACGATGTGGATATATTGAAGCAACATCTCAAGACATCAGTCAGGATGTTAAAGCTTGGTCGCAAATGGGTCTTCCAAATGGACAATGACCCCAAGCATACTTCCAAAGTTGTGGCAAAATAGCTTAAGGACAACAAAGTCAAGGTATTGGATTGGTCATCACAAAGCCCTGACCTCAATCCTATAGAAAATTTGTGGGCAGAACTGAAAAAGTGTGAGCGAGCAAAGAGGCCTACAAACCTGACTCCGTTACACCAGCTCTGTCACGAGGAATGGGCCAAAATTCACCCAACTTATTGTGGGAAGCTTGTGGAAGGCTACCCGAAATGTTTGACCCAAGTTAAACAACTTATGCTACCAAATACTAATTGAGTGTATGTAAACTTCTGACCCACTGGGAATGTGATGAAAGAAATGAAAGCGGAAATAAATCTCTCTCTACTATTATTCTGACATTTCACATCCTTAAAATAAAGTGGTGATCCTACATTTCACATTCTTAAAATAAAGTGGTGATCCTAACTGACCTAAGACGGGGAATTTTTACTTGAATTAAATGTTAGGAATTGTGAAAAACTGAGTTGAAATGTATTTGGCTAAGGTGTATGTAAACTTCCGACTTCAACTGCATGCCTCATCCCAATCTCGGAGATCTACAGACAGTTCCTTGGACGTTATGGTGTAGAGCAGAAGAAGGCACAGTGATGCCAAAATGGTGGTGGTTTAGCCAATTATTATTAATTTTTTTATAGCTTATGGTTTCTGCTCTGACGTGCACTGTCAGCTGTGGGACCTTATCAAGACAGCTGTGGGACCTTATCGAGACAGCTGTGGGACCTTATCGAGACAGCTGTGGGACCTTATCGAGACAGCTGTGGGACCTTATCGAGACAGCTGTGGGACCTTATCGAGACAGCTGTGGGACCTTATCGAGACAGCTGTGGGACCTTATCGAGACAGCTGTGGGACCTTATCTAGACAGCTGTGGGTCTTTCTAAATCATGTCCAACCAATTGAATTGGTCACAGGTGGACTCCATTGAAGTTGTAGCGACATCTCAAAGATGATAAAAGGAAATTAGATGCACCTGAGCTCAATTTGGCGGGGTCATGGCAAAGGGGTGTGAATACTCATGTAAATGAGATATTTCTGTATTTCATTTTCAATAAATTTGCTAACATTTCTAAGAACATGTTTTCACATTTTGAATTCAGGGCTGTAAAGCCACAAAAAACGTGTAACTCAAGGGGTGTGAATACTTTCTGAAGGCACTGTAGCTGTTGTGGTCTAAGGCATTTGGTAAATAATGAGCGTTTTCAAGTGCGGCTTTAGTAAGAATGCTTTTTGGAAACAGCTCCGAGATTTATTGATGCTGCTACGAAGGTTCTAATGAGGATCTTCGCCTTAAGATGCTTTTGGGAAACCGGGCCCTGGTCAAAAGTAGTGCATTACATAGGAAGTAGGAGCCATTTAGGACATATCGGTTATTTACCATTTAAGCATTAGCTATCCATGGCTTATTCTTCTGTAATGTTGATCTGGGAATCTCCTACAGTAAGCAAGGACATGTTTGAAATATGCATAATGCAAATGTGATGAAATGGCCAGTTCAGTGACAAGCATGGAGGTCGTGCAGATCTCATCTCACCATGAGCACTGGTTTGTGAACAAAACAGGGATCCCCTGCCCATGTTGTATCTGTATTGAGTTTAGTTTTACCTCACCTCTTGTCCTGGCGTGTTCAATTCTTCTTCATAAGGGTTAATGGCCAGTCTTTTTCACTTAACACAAGTTGTCACCTATCGACTGGAGTCCTTGCATTCAATGTTTTCATCAATGTGCAAGTTCTATTAATTTATTCCTGAAAGAACATTGGTGGGATAGATGAATGACAAATTGTTCAACAGCAGCAAATAATCTATCCATAGGCTACCTGGGGGCACCAGTCTCTCTCTCTCCCTTGCTTTGGTTGGCCCCTGGTATCATTTAAACACACACAAGACATGGATAATGTTGTGGAATTGCAGGTAATTAGCTTTAAAACAGCAAAACTAGAGGGCGTGAACAGTGTGGGGGTTGCAAGGTGGGCGTTTGTTACTATGACGAAAAATGACCATATCCATCCGGACCTTTGCCACCTAGGAATTTTGTGTTACCGGACCTTCTCAAATAGTACTTGAGTACCCCTGCTCTATACCCTATATAGTGCACTACTTTTGACCGCAGCCCAATGGTCAAAAGTAGAACACTATATAGGGAATAGGGTGCCATTGGGGACATAACTGCACTCTCACACTTTGGGTTTTATGGTCCAATTGTACCACACGTCAGCCTGATTCATCATACAGAATGCACCAAGTAATGCACTGTCTATTACCACACATACGAGGTTATCAATCACTTCAATTGACTATTTTTCTTTCTTCTTTTTTTTACTGACGAAGTGGCTTGTCAATAAGCCACCCCCAATCCCAGAGCCTGTGGGGTAGAGACTATTGACTGGAATCAATGGCTTGTCAAGTGCTGTTAGAGAACAATATGCTCCATGATTCAATACTTGCTACTGTCTTGATTGCATTGTCATTGCAGACTTGTACTGAAATACAACACAAATATATGAATAACTTGAGATGACTGTGTGTGATGTATGCCTCTCACATGTTACAGATAGCCTGATGTGTTTTATACCCCAGTGTCTGGCAGAGTTGGCAGCAGAAGGAGATAGAAATTGTATTGACTTGTCAAAATGCCAACTGGGTTTATTATGTTATAGCACTTTGATTTTACAGAATGTGTGTGTGTGTACTGCATGCATACATGTGACCATGTGTGTCTGTGTTTTGAGCTGTGGTTTTGGCCCACATGCCTGTTTTTAGTTTGCTCGACATTTCAGCCAAACATGATGGCTGGTGGCTTTGGATGATGTGTGCTGTGGTTGAGCTGGCCAGGAGTGAAGATTCACCATGGGCAAGCCAGAGTGTAGACTATATGGCTAGCCAGAGTGTAGACTATATGGCTAGCCAGAGTGCAGAATCTTATAGGTCTGGACCATGAATGTGAACACTCTCCCTCGAGCCAGACTGGACTATGACTGGATCATGGGCTAGCCAATACAGACAACCTAGAGTGGAGACTCTCCCTATTATCTGAGCACACAGGTTCCTTACCATATAATGATTTCATAAATTCTGAGACACTCTTTTTGTGTCTATCTGTGGAGATAGGAAGATAAACCCAGCACACCACCTTCACCATATGTTTTTGCCAATCCAAATTGGAAACATATTAGATACAGCTCAATATCTCCCCGCTCTTCCAACATAGTCCCGTGAGTCCTCAACCTTCTAATATAGGTCATTTTAATTGTGTCTAGTCTACCACACATCCATCCCTCTCCTTCGTCCCTGGCAACTTTTAATGAATCCATTGTTCACAGCACCGCACACAGACACTGCTTTCCAAATGGCACCCTATTGCCGATATAGGGCACTACTTTTGACCAGTGCCCATAGGGCTCTGGTCAAAAGTAGTGTGCTATGTAGGCGATAGAGTGCCATTTAGGACGCAGGCAACCAACTGTTGCTTCATTGACTATCCGTGGAGCTCGACCTGTATGTGGAACCTTTAATTGTTTTTCCTGTGAGCCTGACAGCTGTCTGAACATGATGGATTGGCCTCAATACTCATCTCAGATGCTCCGAAAGGACAATCTCCTGGATACCTAGAACAATATTTACATTAAAATGAGACATTTCGGGATGCTTGAGTGGTGGTAGCTGTGAGGTGAGGCAGTACACTGCAAAAAGTGAAATCTAAGCAAGTGTAAATATCTGAGTGATGATTCACTTAACTGGTGTATTTCTTGTTTTTCCGTACCAAGCTAAACGATCTAATGTAACTGGTAGATCATTTTGCTTATTTTAACCTAAATAGGCCTAATACCAGTAGTTTATCTTATTTCAAGATATTTTTCTCAATATTTTCCTTAATCGTAGTATATAAAAACCATTGTTTTCCTGTACCGGTGAGAACTGTTTTGCTACTGTGTGACCTAATGAATGCCATCTGCTTGTTCTATTATGGCTGGAGGAACAGAGTCCAAGACCATTTTAAGTGATTTCAGTGAAACCCCTGCGGTGCTCTGTGGCTGACCTGAACTGGTAGCATAATCACCCCACAGTCATTATGGCAGTCTACCGGGTGGCATGGAATCCTCTACAATAGGCACACCCACACACACACACACACACACACACACACACACACAGAAAGAGAGCTGTTCTCGGGCTCTGTACAAGAAACGGGCAAGGCACTGGAACTCTTTACAGTCTCCCGGGGTCCTGTGGTCTTCGCAATGACTGCATATATGAATGGACATTAATCCCGTGACACCAATCATTCCTATGTAAAGACTCAATAGCACATTGAAGCCAAATGAAGTTGGTTACGATGGCCTCTCATGGAGACATAACATGTGCAGTTTGAGCTACTCCAGGAAGTGACATTGCAGGCTAGCTGCCCTCTCTCATTGAGTACCTCCATTTGAAGGCCGATCAGGGTACTGCATGCTACCATTAGCAACTAACTTATACTTAACCTTTTCTGTGTGCGATTTTAAAATAATCGTCTCAAGTACATACATCTGGTGGAACACTGGTCACTCGACTAATGTTTACGTAGTTCTTTTCCCCATTTCATATGTTTAAACTGTGTTCTAGTCAAGGCCATCATATTGAACTATTACTGTACACAATTCTATCCTACAGTATGTATTCTTCAGATATACTACATTCTATCCACATACTGTCCATAATGTCTAATGTGTGTGTGTGTGTGTGTGTGTGTATGATTAAAAAAAGTCCCTTTTTCAGGACCCTGTCTTTCTAAGATAATTCGTAAAAATCAGATCTTCATTGTAAAGGGTTTAAGCACTGTTTCCCATGCTTGTTCAATGAGCCATAAACAATTAATGAACATGCACCTGTGGAACAGTCATTAAGACACTAACAGCTTACAGACGGTAGCCAATTAAGGTCACAGTTGTGAACATTTAGGACACTAAAGAGGCCTTTCTATTGACTCTGGAAAAACACCAAAAGAAAGATGCCCAGGGTCCGTGCTCATTTGTGTGAACGTGCCTTAGGCATGCTACAAGGAGGCATGAGGACTGCAGATGTGGCCAGGGCAATAAATTGCAATGCCAATACTGTGAGATTCCTAAGACAGCGCTACAGGGAGACAGGACGGACAGCTGATCATCCTCGCAGTGGCAGACCACGTGTAACAACACTTGCACAGGGTCGGTACATCCGAACACATCTGCAGGACAGGTACAGGATGGCAACAACAACTTCCCGAGTTACACCAGGAACGCACAATCCCGCCATTAGTGCTCAGACTGTCCGCAATAGGCTGAGAGAGGCTGGACTGAGGGCTTGTAGGCCTGTTGTCTGGTGATGACCTGCCTTACATCACTGGCAACAATGTTGCCTATGAGCACAAACCCACCTGCGCTGGACCAGACAGGACTGGCAAGAAGTGCTCTTCACTGATGAGTCATGGTTTTGTCTCACCATGGGTGATGGTCGGATTTGCGTTTATCATCGAAGGAATGAGCGTTACTCCGAGGCATGTACTCTGGAGCGAGATTGATTTGGAGGTGGAAGGTCCGTCATGGTCTGTGGCGGTGTATCACAGCATCATTGGACTTAGCTTGTTGTCATTCCAGGCAATCTCAACACTGTGTGTTACAGGGAAGACATACTCCTCCCTCATGTGGTACCCTTCCTGCAGGCTCATTCTGACATGACCCTACAGCATGACAATGCCACCAGCCACACTGCTCGTTCTGTGCGTGATTTCCTGCAAGACAGGAATGTCAGTGTTCTGCCATGGCCAGCGAAGAGCCCGGATCTCAATCCGGATCTCAAACAAGTTCTCATTTACAATTGCGACCTGGCCAAGATAAAGCAAAGCAGTTCGACAGATACAACGACACAGAGTTACACATGGAGTAAAACAAACATACAGTCAATAATACAGTATAAACAAGTCTATATACAATGTGAGCAAATGAGGTGAGAAGGGAGGTAAAGGCAAAAAAGGCCATGGTGGCAAAGTAAATACAATATAGCAAGTAAAACACTGGAATGGTAGTTTTGCAATGGAAGAATGTGCAAAGTAGAAATAAAAATAATGGGGTGCAAAGGAGCAAAATAAATAAATAAATAAAAATTAAATACAGTTGAGAAAGAGGTAGTTGTTTGGGCTAAATTATAGGTGGGCTATGTACAGGTGCAGTAATCTGTGAGCTGCTCTGACAGTTGATGCTTAAAGCTAGTGAGGGAGAAGTGTTTCCAGTTTCAGAGATTTTTGTAGTTCGTTCCAGTCATTGGCAGCAGAGAACTGAAGGAGAGGCGGCCAAAGAAAGAATTGGTTTTGGGGGTGACTAGAGAGATATACCTGCTGGAGCGTGTGCTACAGGTGGGAGATGCTATGGTGACCAGCGAGCTGAGATAAGGGGGGACTTTACCTAGCAGGGTCTTGTAGATGACATGGAGCCAGTGGGTTTGGCGACGAGTATGAAGCGAGGGCCAGCCAACGAGAGCGTACAGGTCGCAATGGTTGGTAGTATATGGGGCTTTGGTGATAAAACGGATTGCACTGTGATAGACTGCATCCAATTTGTTGAGTAGGGTATTGGAGGCTATTTTGTAAATGACATCGCCAAAGTCGAGGACTGGTAGGATGGTCAGTTTTACAAGGGTATGTTTGGCAGCATGAGTGAAGGATGCTTTGTTGCGAAATAGGAAGCCAATTCTAGATTTAACTTTGGATTGGAGATGTTTGATATGGGTCTGGAAGGAGAGTTTACAGTCTAACCAGACACCTAAGTATTTGTAGTTGTCCACGTATTCTAAGTCAGAGCCGTCCAGAGTAGTGATGTTGGACAGGCTGGTAGGTGCAGGTAGCGATCGGTTGAAGAGCATGCATTTAGTTTTACTTGTATTTAAGAGCAATTGGAGGCCACGGAAGGAGAGTTGTATGGCATTGAAGCTTGCCTGGAGGGTTGTTAACACAGTGTCCAAAGAAGGGCCGGAAGTATACAGAAGTATACAGACTGGTGCAGTCCACGAGGAGGAGGTGCACTGCAGTACTTAATGCAGCTGGTGGCCACACCAGATACGGACTTACTTTTGATTTTGACCCCGCCCCCCACCATTTTTCAGGGACACATTATTCCGTTTCTGTTAGTCACCTGTCTGGAACTTGTTCAGTTTATGTCTCCAGTTGTTGAATGCTATGTTCATACAAATATTTACACATGTTAAGGTTGCTGAAAATAAACGCAGTTGACAGTAAGAGGACATTTCTTTTTGCTGAGTTTATATACAGTTGAAGTCGGAAGTTTACATGCACTTAGGTTGGAGTCATTAAAACTTGTTTTTCAACCACTCCACAAATGTCTTGTTTAACAAACTATAGTTTTGGCAAGTAGTTTAGGACATCTAATTTTCCCAACAATTGTTTTTAGACAGGTTATTTCACTTATAATTCACTGTATCACAATTCCAGTGTGTCAGAAGTTTATATTCACCAGGTTAACTGTGCCTTTAAACAGCTTGGAAAATTCATGAAAATTATGTCAGGGCTTTAGAAGCTTCTGATAGGCTAATTGACATCATTTGAGTCAATTGGAGGTGTACCTGTGGATGTATTTCGAGGCAGACCATCAAACTCAGTGCCTCTTTTTGCTTGACATCATAGGAAAATCAAAAGAAATCAGCCAAGACCTTTGTAAACCACTGGAAGTCTGGTTCATCCTTGAGAGTAATTTACAAACGCCTGAAGGTACCATGCGTACTACTGTTTGTACAGATAAACAAGTATAAACACCATGGGACCACGCAGCCGTCATACCGCTCAGGAGGGAGACGCGTTTTGTCTCCTAGAGATTAACGTACTTTGGTGCGAAAACTACAAATCAATCCCAGAACAACTGCAAAGGACCCTGTGAAGATGCTGGAGGAAACGGGTACAAAAGTATCTATATCCACAGTAAAACGAGTCCTATATTGACATAACCTGAAAGGCTGCTCAGCAAGGAAGATGCCACTGCTCCAAAACCGCCATAAAAAGCCAGACTACGGTTTGCAACTGCACATGGGGACAAAGATCGTACTTTTTGGAGAAATGTCCTCTGGTCTGATTAAACAAAAATAGAACTGTTTGGCCATAATGACCATCGTTATGTTTGGAGGAAAAAGGGGGAGACTTGCAAGCCGAAGAACACCATCCCAACCATGAAGCACGGGGGTGGCAGCATCATGTTGTGGGGGTGCTTTGCTGTAGGAGGGACTGGTGCACTTCACAAAATATATGGCATCATGAGGATGGAAAATTGTGGATATGTTGAAGCAACATCTCAAGACATCAGCAGGATGTTAATGCTTGGTCGCAAATGGGTCTTCCACATGGACAATGACCCCAACCATACTTCCAAAGTTGTGGCAAAATGGCTTAAGGGACAACAAAGTCATGGTTTTGGAGTAGCCATCACAAAGCCTTGACCTCAATCCCATAGAAAATGTGTGGGCAGAACGGAACAAGTGTATGTGAGCAAGGAGGCCAACAAACCTGACTCAGTTACACCAGCTCGGCCACGAGGAATTGGCCAAAATTCACCCAACTTATTGTGGGAAGCTTGTGGAAGGCTGCCCAAAATGTTTGACCCAAGTTAAACAATTTATTGGTACCAAATACTAATTGAGAGTATGTAAACTTCTGACCCACTGGTTATGTGATAAAATAAATAAAAGCTGAAATAAGTCATACATTCTCTCTACTATTATTCTGACATTTAATTTTCTTAAAATTTAAGTGGTGATCCTAACTGACCTAAAACGGGGCATTTTTACTAGAATTAAATGTCAGGAATTGTGAAAAACTGAGTTGACATTTATTTGGCTAAGGTGTATGTAAACTTCTGACTTCAACTGTATGCACACACACACACACACACACACACACACACACACACACACACACACACACACACACACACACACACACACACACACACAGTACCAGTCAGAAGTTTGGACACACCTACTCATTCTAGGGTTTTTCTTTATTTTTACTCTTTTCTACATTGTAGAATGAAGACATCAAAACTATGAAATAACACACATGGAATCCTATAGTAACAAAGTGTTAAACAAATCTAAGTATATTTTATATTTGAGATTCTTCAAAGTAGCCACCTTTTGCCTTGATGACAGCTCTGTGGGCTTGCTCTGATGATTTCTCCGGTTAGATTCAGCCACTTGCGAATTGCCGGAAAATTATGAAAACACATTTAAAAACATTTATTGGTCAAATATTTGGGAAGCCTGGCTCCCCTTGGCATCCTTGAATACACGCCACTGCGCTGGCACAAATCACCGTCGGACGGAATTAGCCAACCCAAAGCCTTCCAGGTTGGACAAACCGTTTTAGCCCACTGTTTTCCTTAAACTATTTTATCCAGGAATGTAAACAAGGAATACAACAAATACCTGACTCCTTTTATAAATGTTGACCTGATTGTCCTCCAGTTCTCATCAATTCATAAACTGGATTAAAACATGGACCTTGTGACTTTCCAAAATTTGTCATTCATAGATTCTCTATAGAGATGCTGATGCACCACTTTTCACTTACTATCTCAACTCCTTTTCAAGGACATTTCTGAAGCTTTTAAATGTTTCTTTTACCTATGCTCCTCATTTTAATTCATGGATTGTGTGTTAAGGTAAAGCGCTAAGTCATGCATGACTTCACCAGAAAATTCAGTGTTCATAACGCCAGGGTATTTAATCACCTTTTGAAGGATCCATCCATGCTCCTGGTCTGAAGTCAAATGATCTTTTGAGCTACTTTTGTAATATCTCAAGCAGTATTTCTTTAAAGCTCAGGTGTAATACATTATATATATATACAAAAGTATGTGGACACCCCTTCAAATGAGTGGATTTGTCTATTTCAGCCAGTCCCATTTTCAACGTGGCACCATCATAGGATGCCACCTTTCCAACAAGAGGTTGGAAGTGTGTGCTTAGTATTTTTCTGCTTTTGTTTTGTGTGTCACTGTATTTTTCGTGACGTCATTACATTATATACGTAAGCACGTCAGCTTTGACATTGGTTTTGCACATCGCTCTTAAACTAGACATGATTCCGATGTTGGCGTTTTTAGCCGATATCGGCCGATTTCGATATGCTCACCGATTTATATCGTGCGTTCCTAATAAACACTATGGAAAATGTTTGTTACCAAGTTCCCATAACTGAATTATCCCGAGTTTAAACACAAAGTCGAAAAACTCCTCTCAGCTCCTCTCTATTTTCACAAAACTGGTGATTAACGGTGAAAAATGGAATAAGTGGAAATAAACAGTTGACCTTTTTAGATGTTTGATGTGATTGATGATTGATGTCCTCAAACGGTTACTTGTGACGCTACACCTTTCGTATGTGAGAAGACCTACATCCCACTTGGCACACACTGGTTGAATCAACGTTGTTTCCACGGAATTTCAATGAAGTTGATTTAAGGTCCCCCTCACTTCAGAGGAGATCTCCTTATAGCCTCCTTTAGTCTCGCTGAACTTTGATCTGTAAGTAAACCAAGTCCCCAGTCCTGACATCTTGTGTAGATGTTGCTCAAATAACACAGTCCTAAGGAATGGAGTCCGGCATAGGCAAATATATTGATATCTAAATATAAGGCTCTGTAGTCTGGGAGAACCATGTTTTGAAGTAAAAAAGTAAAGAGACGTGATCTTTTGAAGAGTTGAAGGATCTATAAGACGGCGTGAGATGCGATACCTGTTGACACATAGCGTCACCATGGGGACACTGATGGCTGCCAAAGGAAAACCAATTAATCAAATCAAATTTATTTATATAGCCCTTCGTACATCAGCTGATATCTCAAAGTGCTATACAGAAACCCAGCCTAAAACCCCAAACAGCAAGCAATGCAGGTGTAGAAGCACGGTGGCTAGGAAAAACTCCCTAGAAAGGCCAATACCTAGGAAGAAACCTAGAGAGGAACCAGGCTATGTGGGGTGGCCAGTCCTCTTCTGGCTGTGCCGGGTGGAGATTATAACAGAACATGGCCAAGATGTTCAAATGTTCATAAATGACCAGCATGGTCGAATAATAATAAGGCAGAACAGTTGAAACTGGAGCAGCAGCACAGTCAGGTGGAAGTTGAAACTGGAGCAGCAGCATGGCCAGGTGGACTGGGGACAGCAAGGAGTCATCATGTCAGGTAGTCCTGGGGCATGGTCCTAGGGCTCAGGTCAGTTGAAACTGGAACAGCAGCATGGCCAGGTGGACTGGGGACAGCAAGGAGTCATCATGTCAGGTAGTCCTGGGGCATGGTCCTAGGGCTCAGGTCCTCCGAGAGAGAGAAAGAAAGAGAGAAGGAGAGAATTAGAGAACACACACTTAGATTCACACAGGACACCGAATAGGACAGGAGAAGTACTCCAGATATAACAAACTGACCCCAGCCCCCCGACACATAAACTACTGCAGCATAAATACTGGAGGCTGAGACAGGAGGGGTCAGGAGACACTGTGGACCCATCCGAGGACACCCCCGGACAGGGCCAAACAGGAAGGATATAACCCCACCCACTTTGCCAAAGCACAGCCCCCACACCACTAGAGGGATATCTTCAACCACGAACTTACCATCCTGAGACAAGGCTGAGTATAGCCCACAAAGATCTCCGCCACGGCACAACCCAAGGGGGGGGCGCCAACCCAGACAGGATGACCACAACAGTGAATCAACCCACTCAGGTGACGCACCCCCTCCAGGGACGGCATGAGAGAGCCCCAGCAAGCCAGTGACTCAGCCCCTGTAATAGGGTTAGAGGCAGAGAATCCCAGTGGAAAGAGGGGAACCGGCCAGGCAGAGACAGCAAGGGCGGTTCGTTGCTCCAGAGCCTTTCCGTTCACCTTCCCACTCCTGGGCCAGACTACACTCAATCATATGACCCACTGAAGAGATGAGTCTTCAGTAAAGACTTAAAGGTTGAGACCGAGTTTGCGTCTCTGACATGGGTAGGCAGACCGTTCCATAAAAATGGAGCTCTATAGGAGAAAACCCTGCCTCCAGCTGTTTGCTTAGAAATTCTAGGGACAATTAGGAGGCCTGCGTCTTGTGACCGTAGCGTACGTGTAGGTATGTACGGCAGGACCAAATCAGAGAGATAGGTAGGAGCAAGCCCATGTAATGCTTTGTAGGTTAGCAGTAAAACCTTGAAATCAGCCCTTGCTTTGACAGGAAGCCAGTGTAGAGAGGCTAGCACTGGAGTAATATGATCAAATTTTTTGGTTCTAGTCAGGATTCTAGCAGCCGTATTTAGCACTAACTGAAGTTTATTTAGTGCTTTATCCGGGTAGCCGGAAAATAGAGCATTGCAGTAGTCTAACCTAGAAGTGACAAAAGCATGGATTAATTTTTCTACATTTTTGGACAGAAAGTTTCAGATTTTTGCAATGTTACGTAGATGGAAAAAAGCTGTCCTTGAAATGGTCTTGATATGTTCTTCAAAAGAGAGATCAGGGTCCAGAGTAACGCCGAGGTCCTTCACAGTTTTATTTGAGACGACTGTACAACCATTAAGATTAATTGTCAGATTCAACAGAAGATCTCTTCTGAAATGTACAGCTGTGTGTCATCCGCATAGCAGTGAAAGTTTACATTATGTTTTCGAATAACATCCCCAAGAGGTAAAATATATAGTGAAAACAATAGTGGTCCTAAAACGGAACCTTGAGGAACACCGAAATTTACAGTTGATTTGTCAGAGGACAAACCATTCACAGAGACAAACTGATATCTTTCCGACAGATAAGATCTAAACCAGGCCAGAACATGTCCGTGTAGACCAATTTGGGTTTCCAATCTCTCCAAAAGAATGTGGTGATCGATGGTATCAAAAGCAGCACTAAGGTCTAGGAGCACGAGGACAGATGCAGAGCCTCGGTCCGATGCCATTAAAATGTCATTTACCACCTTCACAAGTGCCGTCTCAGTGCTATGATGGGGTCTAAAACCAGACTGAAGCATTTCGTATACATTGTTTGTCTTCAGGAAGGCAGTGAGTTGCTGCGCAACAGCCTTCTCTAAAATTTTTGAGAGGGATGGAAGATTTGATATAGGCCGATAGTTTTTTATATTTTCTGGGTCAAGGTTTGGCTTTTTCAAGAGAGGCTTTATTACTGCCACTTTTAGTGAGTTTGGTACACATCTAGTGGATAGAGAGCCGTTTATTATGTTCAACATAGGAGGGCCAAGCACAGGAAGCAGCTCTTTCAGTAGTTTAGTTGGAATAGGGTCCAGTATGCAGCTTGAAGGTTTAGAGGCCATGATTATTTTCATCATTGTGTCAAGAGATATAGTACTAAAACACTTGAGCGTCTCTCAGAGTCCTGGCAGAGTTGTGCAGACTCAGGACAACTGAGGTTTGGAGGAATACGCAGGTTTAAAGAGGAGTCCGTAATTTGCTTTCTAATAATCATAATCTTTTCCTCAAAGAAGTTCATGAATTTATCACTGCTAAAGTGAAAGTCATCCTCTCTTGGGGAATGCTGCTTTTTAGTTAGCTTTGCGACAGTATTAAAAAGGAATTTCGGATTGTTCTTATTTTCCTCAATTAAGTTAGAAAAATAGGATGATCGAGCAGCAGTAAGGGCTCTACGGTACTGCACGGTACCGTCCTTCCAAGCTAGTCGGAAGACTTCCAGTTTGGTGTGGCGCCATTTCCGTTCCAATTTTCTGGAAGCTTGCTTCAGAGCTCGGGTATTTTCTGTGTACCAGGGAGCTAGTTTCTTATGAGACATTTTTTTTGTTTTTAGGGGTGCAACTGCATCTAGGGTATTGCGCAAGGTTAAATTGAGATCCTCAGTTAGGTGGTTAACTGATTTTTGTCCTCTGGCGTCCTTGGGTAGGCAGAGGGAGTCTGGAAGGGCATCAAGGAATCTTTGTGTTGTCTGTGAATTTATAGCACGACTTTTGATGTTCCTTGGTTGGGGTCTAAGCAGATTATTTGTTGCAATTGCAAACGTAATAAAATGGTGGTCCGATAGTCCAGGATTATGAGGAAAAACATTAAGATCCACCACATTTATTCCATGGGACAAAACTAGGTCCAGCGTATGACTGTGACAGTGAGTGGGTCCAGAGACATGTTGGACAAAACCCACTGAGTCGATGATGGCTCCGAAAGCCTTTTGGAGTGGGTCTGTGGACTTTTCCATGTGAATATTAAAGTCACCAAAGATTAGAATATTATCTGCTATGACTACAAGGTCCGATAGGAATTCAGGGAACTCAGTGAGAAACGCTGTATATGGCCCAGGAGGCCTGTAAACAGTAGCTATAAAAAGTGATTGAGTAGGCTGCATAGATTTCATGACTAGAAGCTCAAAAGACGAAAATGTCATTTTTTTTTTTGTAAATTGAAATTTGCTATCGTAAATGTTAGCAACACCTCCACCTTTGCGGGATGCACGGGGGATATGGTCACTAGTGTAGCCAGGAGGTGAGGCCTCATTTAAAACAGTAAATTCATCAGGCTTAAGCCATGTTTCAGTCAGGCCAATCACATCAAGATTATGATCAGTGATTAGTTCATTGACTATAATTGCCTTTGAAGTAAGGGATCTAACATTAAGTAGCCCTATTTTGAGATGTGAGGTATCATGATCTCTTTCAGTAATGACAGGAATGGAGGTGGTCTTTATCCTAGTGAGATTGCTAAGGCGAACACCGCCATGTTTAGTTTTGCCCAACCTAGGTCGAGGCACAGACACTGTCTCAATGGTGATAGCTGAGCTGACTACACTGACTGTGCTAATGGCAGACTCCACTATGCTGGCAGGCTGGCTAACAGCCTGCTGCCTGGCCTGCACCCTATTTCATTGTGGAGCTAGAGGAGTTAGAGCCCTGTCTATGTTGGTAGATAAGATGAGAGCACCCCTCCAGCTAGGATGGAGTCCGTCACTCCTCAGCAGGTCAGGCTTGGTCCTGTTTGTGGGTGAGTCCCAGAAAGAGGGCCAATTATCTACAAATTCTAACTTTTGGGAGGGGCAGAAAACAGTTTTCAACCAGCGATTGAGTTGTGAGACTCTGCTGTAGAGCTCATCACTCCCCCTATAATGTTGGGGCCACTCATTTTATTATTCTCACTGAGAAGGGTATTCACAAGAGTTTAAATGGTTGCCTGACCTCCTATGTGCTGTTTCAGCACAAAACTGTTTTTCATTTTGTGGCAAATTGTAGAAAAAAATTTCAACTTGCGTATGTTTGCTTTGAAGATTGGTTTCGACAGAAGTGTTGCAGTAATCAGGAGTCCAGCAATGGTGTGCATGTTTGTAAAGTTAATACACATTCCCTAATTCCGCATTACAATGCAGCAACAGTTGATCGTCCTTTAGTTTCCAGTCCTACTCACGCTGTCTGGTCACAGACCCCTAATGAACAGGAGAGCATTTCCAGCATCACAGTGGAAAGCCATGAAAGCATCATTTGAAATTTGTTTCCATTTTGAATAGCCCTCATCGACGGTGTTCATCCTCTTAATTTCATTTAGAAATGAGGATGGTGAAAGGAAATAGAGTAACTCAACAGAGCCATCTACTTAATGTTCTTCACATTCAAATCAAATTAAATCCACCATGTCCTCCCTCCCTCATAGTCATACACCAAACCACCACACCCATTTAGCATCGAGTTTATCATGACTCCAGACAAATTTTCCAATTCAATTAACATTTAAGGGGGAAGTCGCTTCCTCCCTCACCATGATTATAGAACCTGGCAGTTACAAGGGTATCATGGCATAGCTGTAAAGTTCAATGCCCAGTTTAATCGGCAGCTGTACAGCAGGCTTATGAAAGTGCTTCGGGAACAGTTTTAAAGAGGATATGTCTGATTGAGTGTGAAGTTAAAGGGGATGGAGTGTGATTCTTCTCTCTATCAGCAGGATTAAAGGTGCAACTCCAGCGGTCAGGTTGAGTGGTACAGAGCTGATAAGCAGAGCGTTAGATAATGACTGTCACTTATCAGAGGTTTAGTTCCATGTGAAATCCTAGCTCTCTCTAATGTTGCTACTACAGCACAGTAACAAAAAAAATAGGCTCAGAACTATACATGCGAAGACAAACTGATGGCAATAATTAGCGGTCATTTCAGCGTACCAGTTAAATTGTCAGTTGAGGAGGGACACATTGATCTACATGTGATGTAAACATACCAAAAGGTCAATGGGACCCTAAGCTGGTGACCTCCGCTTATAAATCGTATTCCTCAACATTTAGAGTATTTAGTCATGAGATGCATGCAACCATTTTGTGATTCTTCACTATAAAGTGTGTTAAATCAGATGACTATATCTGTGGTCAAAAGTGTCTTTACTGAATCTAAATTCTTTCCTTTCTTCAAGTATTTCAGTTCACTTGGAGTACCACAATGGAAACCTTGGTTGTAGCCTATAACCACAATGGACTGTCACGCCCTGGTCAAAGTATTTTTGTGTTTATCTTCATTTATTTGGTCAGGCCAGGGTGTGGCATGGGTTTTTGTATGTGGTGTGTATGTATTGGGATTGTAGCTTAGTGGGGTGTTCTAGTTAAGTCTATGGCTGTCTGAAGTGGTTCTCAATCAGAGGCAGGTGTTTATCGTTGTCTCTGATTGGGAACCATATTTAGGCAGCCATATTCTTTGTGTGTCGTGGGTGATTGTCTTGATGTCCTTGTTCTGTGTGTATGTGCACCAGTATTAGGCTGTTTCGGTTTTCATTACGTTTATTGTTTTGTAGTGTTTGTATTTAGATTCGTGTTACTTCAGTTTAATAAACATGGATCACAATCTACACGCTGCATTTTGGTCCGACTCTCCTTCACCACAAGAGAACCGTTACATGGACACCTCGGTTGTAGCCTAAAACCAACACTGAAGCATGCATGAGAGCACCAGCTGTTCTGGATGACTGTGTGATAATGCTCTTGCTAACCGATGTGAGCAAGACCTTTTTTAACAGGTCAACATTCACCAAGCCTGGGGGCCAGATGGATTACCAGGATGTGTACTCAGAGCATGCGCGGACAAACTGGCAAGTTTCTTCACTGACATTTTCAACCTCTCCCTGACGGAGTCTATAATACCAACATATTTCAAGCGGACCACCATAGTCCCTGTGCCCAAGGAAGTGAAGGTAACTTGCCACAATGATTCCCGCCCCGTAGCACTCGCATCGGTATCCATGAAGTGCTTTGAAAGGCTGGTCATGGCTCACATTAACAGCATCCTCCAGGATACCCTCGACCCACTCCAATTCCCAACAGATCCACAGATGACGCAATGTCAATCGCACTCCACACTGCCCTTTCTCACCTGGACAAAAGGAAAAGTTTGCTGACGACACAAAAGTGTTAGGCCTGATCACAGACAACGTTGAGACAGCCTATAGGGAGGTCAGAGAACTGGCAGTGTGGTGCCAGGACATCAACCTCTTCCCCCAATGTGAGCAAGACAAAGGAGCTGATAGTGGACTACAGGAAAAGCGGGCCAAACAGGCCCCTATTAACATAAACGGGGCTCTAGTGGAGTGGGTCAAGAGTTTCAAGCTCCTTTGTGTCCACATCACCAACGAACGATCATGGTCCAAACACACCAAGACAGTCATGAAGAGGGCACGACAAAACCTTTTCCTCCTCAGGAGACTGAAAAGATTTGGCATGGGTCCCCAGATCCTCAAAAAGTTCTGTAGCTGCACCATCGAGAGCATCACCGCCTGGCATGGCAACTGCTCGCCATCCGATCGTAAGCCGCTACAGAGGGTAGTGCGTATGGCCTAGTACATCACTGGGGCCAAGCTTCCTGCAATCTAGGACCTATATAATAGGCGGTGTCAGTGCAAATCCCATAAAATTGTCTGGGACTCCAGTCACCTAAGTCAGACTGTTTTCTCTGCTACAGCACGGCAAGCAGTACCGGAGCGCCAGGTCTAGGACCAAAAGGCTCCTTAACAGCTTCTGCCCCCAAGCCAAAAGACCGCTGAACAATTAACCAAATGGCCACCAGACTATTACATTGATTTGTTTTGTACACTGCTGCTACTCGCTGTTTATTATCTACGCATAGTCACTTCACCCCTACCTACATGTACAAATTACCTCAACTAACTTGTACCCCCGCACAATGACTCGCTACCAGTACCCCCTGTATATAACCTCTTTATTATGTTATTGTTACTTTTTATTATTTTTTACTTTAGTTTATTTGGTAAATATTTTCTTAACCAACAGTGCCGTTCAAGAAGAGTTAAGTAAGCATTTCACAGTAAGGTCTACACTTGTTTTATTTGGCGCACGTGACAAATAGTTTAATTTGATAACCACAATGGAAACCTTGGTTTCTTACAGAAGCGTCATGTTCATTTGGAGTGAGGTTGGGTTTATGTAGGCTACGTTGACATCTGATTTGCCCAAAGGACACCATCATTTCAACGTGAAGCTAGGTATGCTATCATTCGACCATGGTTGATTGTATCTTTTGAAGTTTAGAAGTAGTCACTGTAACTTTTTTAGCCCTATAAATATGATGCCAAATTCATGATACTAATAACACACTTTTACCTTTGGATATATTGTCTTGTATATGAAAGATGGTTGGTTGATTTCAAATTTAATCTACAAGATATTATGTCAAATTCACATCTCCATTTTAACGAAAAATCTAAGTTGAAGAATAAGACTAAATCAAATCAAACTTTATTTGCTCAAGTTTATTTAGTGAAGTCCATTTCTTGCAATTCTATAACCTAGATTTTGGGTTGAGATGGAGACTTGAATCCAACATATCAATAATTAATTTGTAAACAAACTAGATATTGAACTGCGAATGCAAACAAATGACAACATTTGAAGGAGATGGATGTTCTGCTTGGATAGAATATATACTACTACATATTATGAATCATATTAACAACATAAAGACTATCCAAAGCTAAAAGTTTATTATTAATATCATGAAGGGAAAAAGGTAACTACTTCTAAACTTCCAAAGATCCAATCAACCATGGATAATTGATAGTAGACCTAGCTACACATTGAAATTATGGTTTCCTTTTTTGGGAAAATCAGATGTCAATGTCGCGTACACAATCCCAATCTCATGCCGAATTTACTTTCATATACAGCGTGTGTAAGACATGTTAGTTAGGTCCTTTCAGTTACACTATATATATATACAAAAGTATGTGGACATCCCTTCAAATTAGTATATTCAGCTATTTCAACCACACCGTTACTGACGGGTGTATAAAATCGAGCACACAACCATACAATTTCCATAGATAAAAATTGGCAGTAGAATGGCCTTACAGAAGAGCTCAGTGACGTTCAACTTGGCACCGTCATCTGGGTTTGGCGGATGCCAGGAGAACGCTACCTGCCCCAATACATAGTGCCAACTGTAAAGTTTGGTGGAGGAGGAATAATGGTCTAGGCTGTTTTTCATGGTTCGGGCTAGGCCCTTTAGTTCCAGTGAACGGAAATCTTAATGCTACAGCATACAATGACATTCTAGATGATTCTGTGCTTCCAACTTTGTGGAAACAGTTTGGTGGAAGCCCCTTTCCTGTTTCAGCATGACAAGTGCGGTCCATACAGAAATCGTTTGTCGAGATCGGTGTGGAAGAACTTGACTGGCCTGCACAGAGCCCTGACCTCAACCCCATAAAACATCTTTGGGATGAATTGGAATGCCGACTGCGAGCCAGGCCTAATCACTCAACGTCAGTGCTCGACCTCGCTAATGCGCTTTTGGCCGAATGGATGCAAGACCCCACAGCAATGTTGCAACATCTAGTGGAAAGGGGAAAAGCCTTCCCAGAAGAGTGGAGGCTGTTATAGGAGCAAAGGGAGGACCAACTCCGTATTAATGCCCATGAATTTGGAATGAGATGTTCGACGAGCAGTCGAACACACATACTTTTGGTCATGTAGTGTATTTAATGTTATTTATGTAGTCTATGGAAATTAGTATGGAAGCTGGTCAGTGTCTAAATGTGTTGACATGATATACAGCATGTTTCCAAAGCTAAGCAGGGTACATAGAGGTAGGCAGCTGGATGGAAGACTCGTTCTCACTGAAGAGCGTTACCCCTCATATACCAATAGGAGTCACTATTCAGGCAGAAAACACTGGACGGTGGCTTCGTGTTTTATTTTAATTTAACTATTTTATTTAGGTTGGTAGCATGCCGTTGAAACGATGTACTTGGAAAACATACAATTTTACTGTTAACATTGAAACAAGGTCAAATAAATATGGCTAATCAAATCTAAAATTCTATGTAATTTTCGCCAGCCAATTGAACGCAGGATGAAAAAATAAAAATATGTCAACGTATCCATAGTTGTGGTGATTGTTCAAATTTGATGTAACAACCTGTTAGTCAGGTTAAGTCAATGTGTTTCAGTTGACATTTTTACACACGCTCATGTTTACAGCGTTGGTTGAAATGAGATGAAAACAGTACTGATTGATGGCTGTCTATTCCATGTTTATTCTACGTCGTAATATGTTGACAAATCTCTCGCAGTTCTTTGCAACACTGATTTCCCCCCCGATTGTATTTTCAATGACGAGGAATACCAAGCGCTGCCTGCTCTAATGCTCTCGCATGTGCTGATGTCTCAGACGGTGTAGTCGTTGGGTAAAAATGAAAGGGCTTTCTCAGCTTTGCGGTCTTGTTGTCACTGGGGACTTTACTGAGAGACGAGAACAGTGGATGTATTACAGTCCTCCGTTGGGAGAAGAGTGGTAAGCGAATAGCTAAACCCCCCCACCTACCTGAAGCTACTGTATAGTACATTGTTTTGCCCGCTGTCAAGGCTGCGGCTCATGTATTCTGGCTCAATGTTTTGGTTTGTTTCTGCTCTATAACATGTTTATGACTCATATCTAGTGGAGGAGGCACGTAAAATAAGTGAAGCAAAAACCACACTTTTAGTGCTCTTAAATGATGTATCATTTCAAAACTGTAGAGCACCGGCAATGGGACATGAGTTTCTTTGTGCTCAGACAAGGTCCCATGAGGAACCAATACTGATCTGCATCTTTGGCAGCAGATGTTTTGATCCAAGAGAATCGTTTCTCCCCTCCACTGGCCAGTGAGTTTGGTGATCATCAATGACGATCACCTCGCAGCGTAAAAGTACAACACTTACACGTCTGACTCCCTCCTCAAAAACCCCTCTTTACAATAGTTTAACCAGAAAGTGTTACAAGCTATTGAAAGGAAATAGTTATTCATGTAAAGATGCCTGCAAGCCATGAGGTTTTCGTCTCTCCGACTTTGATGCTCCGTTGGGGATAGGAGTGTGGAGGATACATTTTGGAAAAATCCCTAAGAAAAGACAACTGATATTTTAGACAAACAGACTTCTGGAATATACTGTAGGTTATCTGGGGAGAGTCTATTAAACATGAAATGCACAAAGAGAAAACCCCACTCTGCACTAGGATGCTAGACTAGACTGCAATGCTCAAGGTAGATCCTGTTTCATCAATGTATTCCTCACTGAAATAGTTATCTTCAGCTTTTCAGCCCATAGGCTTTTTTAGTTGAAAAGATGGGAAGGCAATGAAATGCAGAAATGCAACATTCTCAGCATCAATAGCACACAATAAACCAGATACTGAACTCTTAGATTATTTCTGTAATGAAAAACGCTATTTAAATGTAATAAATTATTATTAGACTAAATAGCATATTTTGTCTGCCACTAAAGTTGATTCCTTCCTTTCCAAATATATGCATACCGATACAGTGCCTATTTTGTTTGTGTGCCCAGATGATTTTTCTTAAAATGTACTTGCAAATGTGTGTTAATTAGATCCCCTTTAGAATACATTTTAATGATTTAACCATAAAGTTTTGGCGCTATGAAAAATGGACTACCCCCATCGTCATATTTCAAGAGCACAGCAGAGGCTAATTTAATTGTAAAGAGCTGCATAAACCAGACAGCCACATTTCATTGATTATTTAACCCATCGCTGGATCGCTCCATCATTGCCTCAGCCATTCAGTGGAGTTCAGAGCACCCTCAGTCTGTACACTGGGCTACATTTAAGCAAACAACATTAACAAAAAACAACTTCTATTTTGACAGCCTCTGAGTTAGACAGAGCGACTGTCATGCCAAAAGACGACCGTTTGCCAAAAAGTGTCTGGGCTACGTAACAATGGCTTTTTGAATGGCTGTTGGCGTGGTAAACAAATACCAACCGTTATGTTGACAACCATTCATTTAGATTTAGACAGAGCCAGTACCACACACACAGTGACTTTACCACAATGCCTCGTTCAGTCGTTAAACCCCTGTACTGGGGAAATCTCCAGGCAGAGTACAACAGAACCTATATGCCTAGCATAGGCTAGCAAAAATCTTCCAAATCCAATATTTCGGAGCCTGGAGATCATGATGGTTTGGTTTTGGGCGACAGCACACATCAGGTTTGTAATTCCCCCTGCTTGTGCATGTCACACTTTGGCTGATTTGTTTACAATGAAGTCATGCTATGCACATGAACTTGACTCGCGACTGAGTTGCCATGTACAGAGTTTCTATGCTTGATTAAGCTGCCTGGCCGATTTACATTTGGAGTGGAATGAGTGACACCTGAAAATAAGCCTGTAAGTCAAATCAATAACCCAACTAATTATGTAGTATGCCTACATGGAATTTATACTTTATTGCCTTGCCTTTCTCCTATTGGCTATTTATTGGAATTGACTCAACGGAGGAATTTTGTGGAAATAATGTATATCTATGCTTGGTTTATTTTATATCAACAAAGGTCTTTTGAATAGCAAAACTTGACCTAACAAGTAAAAATCATCTTCAGCGTTTGACATGTTGATGTTTTCAGATTTGTTTTGCTAACTGCCAAGACCTTAAATTATTAACTATAAACTTGCAAGTGCGTCCAAAATAATGTTTTGCTAAAGAGAGTTGGTAGGAAGAGTAGCAGCAGAAAAGAGTTTTGGCAAAGAAACCTTTTCTGGGTCATGTTGACCAAAAGTCTGGGCTCATATTCCTAAAGCATCTCAGAGTAGGACTGCTGATCTATATTCATTTTTTTGCCATTTAGATCATAAGGAACAGGATTATATGGACAGTGGGGGACCTATTCCTAGATCAGTACTCCTACGACTCTGAGACTCTTTATGAATATGGGTCCTGATGCTGCATGGTGCCTCTTCTCCAAAATCACATGAATTTGTTCTGCACCTCCAACTGATTAATTCGGATTAATATTAATTGCCCCTTGAGCTTTTCCATTCCAGCATGAAGAGTAATTCACAATCTAATATCACAAGATTTGGCATTAAACAATCCGAATAATTTATTATCAAGCCACCTTCTAATCTTTGTTCTGTGATGAAAACATTTAATCCTCCTTTGACAGAATTTAGAATTGAGTACCTTACCATACGATGCCTTCATTTTTGGGGTACTGTAATCCCCATGTTTATACATTCGTAATGCCTTTATAACAGCAACTTAAGACACAACTTCTGTCATAGTTTTTCTGTAATGCAGTTGTGGTTTTCTCAACCAATTCAATTCTATGTTTGTTTGAGTGGGTGTAGAAAGGTCAGAGATACAGGAAGTGAGTCAACTCAATACATCAGTCAAGTAATGACTGTCGATGTAGTCTTGAAAAACACATTGCAATGTCCTGCTATAAGTAATTTATTTACATTAGTTCCATTTAAATTGTGACTTAAGAAATCAATTTCCTCCTTTATTAAGAAAATAATTACACTTCCTCTTATGAGTAGGTTTTATTCCCTGGAGTTGGTCTTAAATGGAATCAACAACTTGGAGGTCACAAAAGGTTAAAGTCTCTTATTGATTTGAAAGTAATTAACTTGTATAAATCTTTAGGAACACTTTTATAAGCATGAATCCACCATCTATATGTAGTGAGGACTGTTCAACGTTGATCTGACCAATTAGAATTCATGCTTCAGGATTGTTTTGATCACGCGGACTGGGAAATTTTCCGGGTTGTCTTTTGGAATAGTATCGACGTATACATCGAGTCAGTGACTGGGTTCATCAGGAAGTGCATAGAGGATGTTGTTTCTACTGTGATGATTACAACTTACCCAAACCAAAAACCATGGATAGATGGCAGCATTCACGCAAAACTGAAAGCACAAAGCCACCACATTTAACCACGGCAAGGTGACTGGGAACACGGACATGTACAAACAGACCAGCTTTGACTTCTGCAAGGCAGTCAGAGGCAAAAACAACAGTACAGGAACAAAGTGGAGACTCATGTGGCAGGGACTCCAGACAATCACTGATAATAAAGGGAAAGATGGCCACGTCGCGGACACCAACACCTCACTCCCGCACAAGCTAAATTCCTTTGCCTGCTTTGAGGAAAACAACACTGAGCCGCCAAATTGGGCCCCGCCGTTTACGAAAACTGTGTCCTCCCGATCTCCGTGGCCAACGTAAGACATTCAAGCATGTTAACCCTCTCAAGGCTGCTGGCCCAGACAACATCCCAAGCTGCGTCCTCAGAGCATATGCAGACCATCTGACTGGAATGTTTACGGACATATTCAATCTCTCCCTATACCAGTCTGTTATCCCCACTTGCTTCAAGATGTTCACCATTGTTCCTGTACCCAAGAAAGCGAAGGTAACTGAACTAAATTACTTTCATCATGAAGTGCTTTGAGAGGCTGGTTAAGGACCATATCACCTCCACCTTACCCATCATCCTAGATCCACTACAATTTGCATACCCCCCCCAACAGATCCACAGACGACGCAATCGCCATTGCACTGCACTCTCCCCTATCCCACCTGGACAAGAGGAATACCTATGTGAGAATGCTGGCCATCGACTACAGCCCAGCCTTCAACATTGTAGTGCACTCCGAGCTCACCACTCTTAAGCTCAGGACCCTGGCTCTGAACCCCTCCCTGTGAAACTGGGTCCTCAACTTCCTGGCAGGCCGACCCCAGATGGTGAAGGAAGGCAACATGGGGCCCAACGGGTGCGTGCTCAGCCTCCTCCTGTACTCTCTATTTACCCATGACTGCGTGGCTACGCACATCTCCAACTCAATCATCAACAATGACTAGACAGCCTACAGGGAGGAGGTGAGAGCCTTGGCAGATTGGTGCCAGGAAAATAACCTCTCCCTCAACGTCAAACAAAACGATAGAGCTGTTCGGGGACGACAGGAGAATGCAGAGAGAGAAATCCCCCATCCACATAGATGGGGCTGCAGTGGAGAGGATTAAAAGCTCCTCGGTGTGCACATCACTGAGGACCTGTGAAGAAGGCGCAACAGCGCCTCTTCAACCTCAGGAGGCTAAAGAATTTTGGCTTCACCCCTCAGATCCTCACAAACCTCTACAAATGCACCATCGAGAGCATTCTGCCGGGCTGTTCACTGCCTGGTACGGCAACTGCACCGCCCGCAACCACAGGGCTCCAGTGGGTGGCGCGGTCAGCCCAACGCATCACTGAGGGCACAATGTCTCCCGTCCCAGGACATCTACAGAATCAGGTGTTACAGGAAGGCTACCACCCAGTACTCTACCCTGCAGCTTAGACTGCTGCCCTATATACATAGTCATTGAACACGGGTCACTTAAAAAATGTTTATTGTTCTGAAGTCATTTCTGTTGTTGGGAACAGATAAGATTACCATTCCTGCAACATTGTTATTTTTATATGTAGGTTGATCTTTGAAGGATTCAACTTTGATTACTTTATCTATACGGTATTCTCGAAATAGCCCATGCTATATAACTACTGCTTTACATACCTTTTTTCCTACTTACAGTATATATTGTCCATACTGTCTATGCACACCACATATTTACAGTGCATTCAAGAAAATATTCAGACCCCTTGACTTTTTCCACATCTTGTAAAGTTACAGCCTTATTCTGAAATGGTTTTCCCCCTCATTAATCTACACACCATAATGACAAAGCAAAAATAGTTTTTTAGGGAAAGAAAATGGAAATATTACATTTACATAAGTATTCAGACCCTTTATTCAGTACTTTGTTTGTTGAAGCACCTTTGGCAGCGATTACAGCATCGGGTCTTCTTGGGTATGACGCTACAACCTTGGCACACCTGTATTTCTCCTATTCTTATCTGCAAATCCTTAGGTTGGATAGGGAGCGTTGCTGCACAGCTATTTTCAGGTCTCTCCAGAGATGTTAGGTCTCTCCGGGCTCTGGCTTGGCCACTCAAGGACATTCAAAGACTTGTCCCAAAGCCACTCATGCATTGTCTTGGCTGTGTGCTTAGGGTCATTGTCCTGTTGGAAGGTGAACCTACGCCCCAGTCTGAGGTCCTGAGTGCTCTGGAGCAGGTTTTCATCAAGGATCTTTCTGTACTTTCCTCCGTTCATCTTTTCCTCAATCATGACTAGTCTTCCAATCCCTGCCGCTAAAACATCCCCACAACATGATACTGCCACCACCATGCTTCACCGTAGGGATGGTGCCAGGTTTCATCAAGTCAAATTGTATTTGTCACATGTGCCGAATACAACAGGTGTAGACCTTACCATTTTTAGGGGGTTCCTCTGACACCGCCTGGTATAGAGGTCCTGGATGGCAGGAAGCTTGGCCCCGGTGATCTACTGGGCTGTACGCATTACCCTCTGTAGTGCCTTGCGGTCGGAGGCCGAGCAGTTGCCATACCAGGCAGTGATAAAATCCGTCAGGATGCTTTCAACTGTGCAGCTGTAAAACCTTTTGAGGATCTGAGGACCCATGCCAAATCTTTTCAGTCTCCTGAGGGGGAATAGGTTTTGTCGTGCCCTCTTCACGACTGTCTTGGTGTGCTTGGACCATGTTAGTTTGTTGGTGATGTGGACACCAAGGAACTTGAAGCTCTCAACCTGCTCCACTACAGCCCCATCAATAGAGGTGTGCTCGGTCCTCCATTTCCTGTAGTCCACAATCATCTCCTTTGTCTTGATCATGTTGAGGGAGAGGTTGTTGGTGCACCACATGTTGGTGGTGGTCTCTGACCTCCTACCTATAGGCTGTCTCATCATTGTTCGGTGATCAGGCCTACCACTGTTGTGTCATCAGCAAACTTAATGATGGTGTTGGAGTCATGCTTGGACATGCAGTCTTGGGTGAACAGGGAGTACAGGAGGCGACTGAGCACGCACCCGGGAGGGGCCACCGTGTTGAGGATCAGCGTGGCGGATGTGTTGTTACCTACCCTTACCACCAAGGGGCTGGCCCGTCAAGGAAGACTTGGATCCAGTTGCAGAGGGAGGTGTTTAGTCCCAGGGTCCTTTGCTTAGTGATGAGCTTTGAGGGCACTATGGTGTTGAATGCTGAGCTGTAGTCAATGAATAGCATTCTCACATAGGTGTTCCTTTTGTCCAGGTGTGAAAGGGCAGTGTGGAGTGCAATAGAGATTCCATCATCTGTGGATCTGTTGGTGCGGTATGGAAATTGGAGTGGGTCTAGGGTTTCTGGGATAATGCTGTTGTGAGCCATGACCAGCCTTTCAAAGCACTTCATGCCTACAGACATGAGTGCTGCAGGTCGCTAGTCATTTAGGCAGGTTACCTTAATGTTCTTGGGCACAGGGACTATGGTGGTCTATGGGGGCGAGCGTAGAAGTTATTTAGCTCGTCTGGAAGGCTCGTGTCACTGGGCAGCTCTCGGCTGTGCTTCCCTTTGTAGTCTGTAATAGTTTGCAAGCCCTGCCACATCCGATGAGCATTGGAGCCGGTGTAGTACGAGTCGACCGTAGTCCTATATTGACGATTTGCCTGTTTGATGGTTCGTTGGAGGGCATAGCGGAGTTTCTTATAAGCTTCCAGGTTAGAGTCCCGCTTCTTGAAAGTGGCAGGTCTACCCTTTAGCTCAGTGCGAATGTTGCCTGTAATACATGGATTTTGGTTGGGCTATGTACGTACTGCCACTGTGGGGATGACGACCTCTATGCACTTATTGATAAATCCAGCGACTGATGTGGTGTACTTAATGCCATCGGAAGAATCCCGGGAACAAATTCCAGTCTGTGCTAGCAAAACAGTCCTGTAGTTTAGTATCTGCTTCATCTTACCACTTTTTTATAGACCGAGTCACTGGTGCTTCCTGTTTTAATTTTAGTTTGTCAGAAGGAATCATGAGGATAGAATTATGGTCAGATTTGCCAAATGGAGAGCGAGGGAGAGCTTTGAATGCATCTCTGTGTGTGCAGTAAAAATCGTCTAGAATTGTTTTCCCTCTGGTTGCACATTTAACATGCTGATAGAAATTAGGTAAAACTGATTTGAGTTTCCCTGCAGTAAAGTCCCCTGCCACTAGGGGGACCTCCAGACGTGACACTTGGCATTCAGGCCAGAGTTCAATTTTGGTTTCATTAGTCCAGAGAATCTTGTCTCATGGTCTAAGAGTTCTTTAGGTGCCTTTTGGCAAACTCCAAGCAGGCTGTCATGTTCTTTTTACTGAGGAGTGGCTTCTGCCTGGCCACTCTACAATAAAGGCCTGATTGGTGGAGGGCTGCAGAGATGGTTGTCCTTCTGGAAGGTCCTCCCATCTCCACAGAGGAACTAGAGCTCTGTCAAAGTGACCATGGGGTTCTTGGTCACCTCCCTTCTCCCCCGATTGCTCAGTTTGGCCAGGCGGCCAGCTCTAGGAAGAGTCATGGTTGTTCCAAACTTCTTCCATTTAAGAATGATGGAGCCAACTGTGTTCTTGGGGACCTTCAATGCTGCAGAAATGTTTTGGTACCCTTCCTCAGATCTATGCCTCGACACAATCCTGTCTCGGGGCTCTACAGACATTCCTTCGACCTCATGCCTTTTTTTTGCTCTGACATGTACTGTCAACTGTGGGACCTTATATAGAAAGACGTGTGCCTTTTCAAATCAGGACCAATCAGATGAATTTACCACAGGTTTACTCCAATCAAGTTGTAGAAACATCTCAAGGAAGATCAATGGAAACCGGATGCACCCGAGCTCCATTTCTAGTCTCATTGCAAAGGCTCTGAATACCTATGTAAATACGTTTTTTATTTTTATTTTTAAGATGTGCAAAAGTAACTAAAAACCTGTTCTCACTTTGTTATTATGGGGTATTGTGTGTAGATTTGCTGAGGATTTATTTTTATTTAATCAGTTTTAGAATAAGGCTGTAACGTATCAAAATGTGGAAAAGTCAAGAGGTCTGAATACTTTCCGAAGGCACTGTATATCCCGGACTCTGACATTGCTCATTCTGATATGGCTTCTTCTGTGACAAATTAACTTTGATTTGATTTTGATCCAACTAAAAAAACAAATTGTTATTAGATAGAATACTTTTGCAAAGTGTGAGTTACAACTTTTATTTTTGCAAGATATATTTATAATCTTTCTATTTTCAGATTGGATTCAATTCAACATTGAACCCCATCAACCACCCACTCTCCGATTTCCCTCCTCTATCCTATTCCCTCCCTGACCCGGGGCAGACATATTAATATTTATAGTTCTAGATAATTTAAAGGAAGGATGTATACCACCAGGCAGGTGTTTAAGTACTAATAAAAGGCATATATTATGCAGTTAAGGGAACAAGGTTCTGGGCATTTTTGCATACATTAAAATAAAGTAAAAACCTAATGAAACGATATTCAAAGTATTACCGATATGCTCCCAATTAGGACATTTTCACCAAAAACATAATCTCTCATTGTACAGTATTGGTGTTTTTGGTAAAACCTAACAAAAAAACTCCCTTAAACATCTTAAAATTGTATAATTGAGAGTTAAGGGTTACTGGTTGTCCCAATATCTGCCAAACACACCAATTCACAATGTCATCTCTTTCACTAGGTGGTCTGTACCTCTGGACCTCCCAATCCACCACTTATCCCATGTCTCCTCTCCTCAGCATCTTAACCAAATCGGCTTTCCCCGCCCAATTCCCATTCCCAAATCCCCTAACCCAATTCTCCACTGGACACCCAAAAATGTGCAGAAAAAGCATTTCCAGTAGGAAGCCAACTCTTTCATCTTACCAGGAAGTCTTATATACAATGTCATAGACACACTGCACACCCAACATCTTATCCATGCTATTTTTGTTCAGCGCAACAGTATGTGATCATTAAAGGTATCTTTTTGTCCACAGACCAGCAGCTTACCAAAGGGTTAAATGCTAGTTCTAAGCTTAGCTAACATAGTTCTGAGTCGGTAGATTTAAAATAAGGTTCCAGACATAGCTGACGTCTTACATTCATGTCTTTTTAAAGTTGTCCACCAGATAGACAAGATGCAAATTGATCACTGCACAGGCAAATCAATGGTGTACATTTAACTCTGGGAGTGTAAAAATGTACACTATTTTCAGTGAACATATGAGTCCCACCATACTGGTGTTAACATAACACATAAGTGTTTAACGATGTTGCAGTGTTCCCCATTCAACTCTTAAAGTGTTCAAATTAATTTGATTGTGGTGTTTGCATAGCTCTACTGTAGAGTAATACGCAACACCTGCAGTGTAAAACATAACACTTGACTTAAAGTAAACTGAACTCACCTTACTTAGTGCTGATGCTGTAGTGTTACAGTACTGTAACACCTGTAGTGTTACTGTAAATCATTTTGGGGTCTTGTTTTAACAATGTATGATGTGAAGCCTAATTTGCATATTTCCCACGGTGCCCTTTCTTTGGGTTAATTGTAGACTTACCACCCATGACTTTATTTGTTAGTGACAGAGACCTTGTTATTGAATTCTTTCCTTTTAAAGGTCTGTGGATTTAACCAAGTGAATACCTAGGCAAATGCTATCATTGAAATTTAACTCTGAAAATACCATACATTTATCATAAGGCCTTACATTGATGGTCTAGTTTTACTTTAACACAGTGGTGTCAGGAAACTCCTGGTTTACAGGCCGCATCAGGCCTGCAAGTCACATTATGCTGGCTTGCAAAGTGATATGTAATTCCTATTGGTAGTGATGGGAAACCAAGGCTTTCTAAAGGCTTTCGGCGCTTTCACCAAAATGTGCCTAAAACCGGTTCATTACTCGGCACTTAATTATCTGCTCACAATGCACAATAGAGACATTTGCTGGTCAGCAATAAATAGCAGCGTGTGATGATCAGAGATGGGGTTTTTTCTCTCCAATGTTTCATCAAAACTGTGGCGCAACAGTAAGTCGGTGACTTTTTTTTAGCCCATAATTAGTTGGAATACCATGTTTGCATCATCCTTCCCTTTTTTTTGTCTTCAAGTTGACTATTTTTCAAAAACGGAATCTATGGCATTATTTAGGATGCTTATAAAGACAGAAGCTTATACAATATAAAATAAAACAAATGATTTCAACAGGAGTGCAAAGTGTGGTTTCACAGAACTATTTTCAAATTATTGTGTCTTCAATGGGATTCAACCTCATACCCGCACGTCCCTGAATGTTCCATAGTTCCTTACTCGACCTGCTAAACTACCAGTAAGGATTTCGAACATGTAGTTTCACCTAACTATATTTGTAAGTACAGTGTCCAGTAGAGGTCAGAGTTTGAAAGGAGCTTGGAATCAAAGAAAGCACCGGAACAACGCTGAAATCAGTGGGATCTCTCATTTTGCAACACACGGTTTGAAAAAGCACATGATCAAACAAGACTTCGGATATCAATGATGACGTACTTCTGATAGTGATACACACATCAGCAAACTGCTTTCGAATGTTAGCTGCTTAACAATTTTGACTCCTGCCTCGGAGCTCCGGTATCTAATGTAACATCACTACCTATACCTATTGGAATCCAGACAGATTTAGAATATCCAACATTTGGAATTTGTATTCACCCGCAACCTGCATTCGGAATGATTGTCAAGGTTAGGAAATTGGATAGGAAGACTATCTAAACTGGAACAACCATTTCAGTAATGGTGCAATAAATCTAACTAACTGGTTGGATCAGTTTAGAAAAATGTATGTTAGTTATCAATGTACAGTGGTGTGGTGTCTTTACTATCATTAAGTTAATTAAGACTTTTAGTTTTTTTATCAAAGATTCTCTGTAATTAGTATTACGCGATTAAACTGATTAATCATCTAACTGTAATTAACTAGGAAGTCGGGGCATCAAGGAAAATATTCAGATTACAAAGTTATAATTTCCTAATATAACTTATCAGATATAAAATATCTGATCAATTAGTCTTCAAATTAATGAATTATTTACTTTACCTCACGTTAGTCTCATTCCAAACGTCGTAAATTGTTGGTTATCTGCACAAATCCAGTCTTCATTATGAGTCATCAATTGTCTTAAGTTATTTATTTATTAACGGACTAAACAATTACAGAAGTGCACACACAAACAAACAAAATAAATATGGTTACAAAAAATTATAGGAGAATGTGCCCTAGTGGGCTAAACCGGCATGGCGGCTTGTTAGACAAAAGGGGAGTGGGGGTCAGCTGAGAAGTCACTACAGAGTTGATAATTATAACAATTGAAATGCTAATCCTTTGCACATGAATGCTCACTCATTCAGGAACAATTCCAATCAATATATGTACGCTCAGTGTGTCGTCGGGATCCCTGCGGAAAGTTAGTTTCTGTTGGAGAGTTTCTGTTGGAGAGTTTATGTCCTCGCTCTCTTTCTGTCGTGGTTAGAATGGATTGTTCAGAGTGACATTGATTCATTTCATTATAGATGTTTCGGCGATCTTCGTTCTTCGCGTTCAATGATACCGAATTCCTAGCTGCAGACAAGTAATTAATATCAAAGACTTGTTCTTATTCTGTCATTATCGATAGTCTAAGAGTTTAACCACGTGGTATGGTTAAAAGAGAAAACATGGTCTGTAACCTTTGTCTTCTCGTAATGGAGAAAAACATGGTCTAGTGAGAACTTCTCAAAGTTAGGGTTTTATTCGGGAGTTGCAGAAAAGGGCCTGTCCCAGGATGCCCGACCCTAACTGGGCTCATGGGCGGTCCTCTGATTTAGTTAAACTCAAAAGGGAATTGGAGTTTCCTTCATTAAACAGTCCAAAAATCACATTACACAATTTTATAAACCGTATCATCCTCACTCATACATCTTATACAATTAGATGTAAACCTCATATCTGGGGCTATTATATAAACAGCGTTATGGTAATGTGGCCGCACCGTCTCCCATGAGCTTCACCAAGATTACCAAACGGACCAATTCGTAGCTGGATTCCTCACCGATCTTTTATACCTTCTCCGGAACATAAATGTTGTTCGGACCTCAAGTTCTGTGAGGTGGAAGAAATTCCTTTGTTCTCTATGAAACTTCACTCTGTCTCTATACTGTGTGGCCATGAGGCAGGATCTTCCCTAGGAATTTACGACCTCTCTGACCACAGCTGCCTGGTTGTAGGAGGCAGTGAGAGGGGGATGGAGCTCGCTGTACCCAAAGAGGGCAACGTCATGACAGTGGCAAGAAAAAGTATGTGAACCCTTTGGAAATACCTGGATTTCTGTATAAATTGGAAATACAATTTTATCTGATCTTCATCTAGGTCACAACAATAGACAAACATAGTCTACTTAAACTAATAACACACAAACAATTATACATTTTCATGTTTTTATTGAACACACTGTGTAAACATTCACAATGCAGGGTGGGAAAAGTATGTGAACCCTTGGATTTAATAACTGGTTGACCATCCTTTTGGAAGAAATGACCTCAACCAAACTTTTTCTGTAGTTGCCGATCAGACTTGCACAACGGTCAGGAGGAATTTTGGACCATTCCTCTTTGCTAAACTGTTTCAGTTCAGCAATATTCTTGGGATGTCTGGTGTGAACTGCTCTCTTGAGGTCATGCCACAACATCTCAATCGGGTTGAGGTCAGGATCAGACTGGGCCACTCCAGAAGGCATACAGTGTCTTGCAAAAGTATTCATCCCCCTTGGAGTTTTTCCTATTTTGTTGATTACAACCTGTAATTGAAATGGATTTTTATTTGGATTTCATGTCATGGACATGCACATAATAGTCCAAATTTGGTGAAGTGAAATGAAAAACATAACTTTTTTTTTTAAATGGAAAGCGGTGCGTGCATATTTTTTATATTTTTGTACCTTTATTTAACTAGGCAAGTCAGTTAAGAACAAATTCTTATTTTCAATGACGGCCTAGGAACAGTGGGTTAACTGCCTGTTCAGGGGCAGAACGACAGATTTGTACCTTGTCAGCTCGGGGGTTTGAACTTGCAACCTTCCGGTTACTAGTCCAACACTCTAACCACTAGGCACCCCCTTTGCTATGAAGCCCCTAAATAAGATCTGGTGCAACCAATTACCTTCAGAAGTCACATAATTAGTTAGATTGCACACAGGTGGACTTTATTTAAGTGTCCCATGAGCTGTCACATGATCTCAGTATGTTCTGTTCTGAAAGGCCACAGAGTCTGCAACACAACTAAGCAAGGGGCACCACCAAGCAAGGGGCACCATGAAGACCAAGGAGCTCTCCAAACAGGTCAGGGACAAAGTTGTGGAGAAGTACAGATCAGGGTTGGGTTAAAATATCGGAAACTTTGAACATCCCACGGAGCACCATTAAAGCCATTATTAAAAAATGGAAAGAATATGGCACCACAACAAACCTGCCAAGAGAGGGCTGCCCACCGAAACTCATTAACCAGGCAAGGAGGGCATTAATCAGAGAGGCAACAAAGAGACCAAAGATAACCCTGAAGGAGCTGCAAAGCTCCACATCAGAGACTGGAGTATCTGTCCATAGGACCACTTTAACCTCTTGAAGCTAGGGGGCACTATTTTTATGTTTGGAAAAATAATGTTCCCAAAGTAAACAGCCCATTTCTCAGGACCAGATGCTAGAATATGCATAACATTGACATAGAAAACACTCTAAAGTTTCCGAAACTGTCAAAATATTGTCTGTGAGTATAACAGAACTGATATTGCAGGCGAAACCCTGAGGAAAATCAAACCAGGAAGTGGCTCTATTTTGAAAACTACATGTTCCATAGCCTGCCTTTGCTCCAATTAAAGGGATATCAACCAGATTCGTTTTCCTATCGGTTCCTCAAGGTGTCAGTCTTTAGACATAGTTTCAGGCTTTTATTTTGAAAAATGAGCGAGAAAGATAACATTGCGTCATTGTATGGCCGGGTGCCAGCAGCGTTTTGCTTGGCGCAACAGAGTTTGGGCAGCCATTGCGTTTCCCTCTCCTACTGAAAAAGACAGTTGCGGTTGATATATTATTGATTATATATTTTTAAAACAACCTGAGGATTGATTATAAAAAACGTTTGACATGTTTCTGTGGACATTACGGATACTATTTGGAATTTGTCTGCGTTGTTGTGACCGCTCTTTCCTGTGGATTTCTGAACATAAGGTATTTTGGATATAAAAATAATCTTTATGGAACAAAAGGAACATTTTATTGTGTAACTGGGAGTCTCATGAGTGAAAACATCTGAAGATCATCAAAGGTAAACGATTAATTTGATTGCTTTTCTGATTTTCGCGACCAAGCTACTTGATGCTAGGTGTTCATAATGTTTTGTCGAGCGATCGATAAACTTACACAAACGCTTGGATTGCTTTCGCTGTAAAGCATATTTTCAGAATCTGACAGGACAGGTGGATTAACAAAAGGCTAAACTGTGTTTTTCTATATTGCACTTAGGATTTCATGAATATAAGTATTTTTAGTAATATTATTTGAATGTGGCGCTATGCAATTCAGCGGTTGTTGATGACAATTATCCCGCTAAAGGGATGGGTAGCGTCAAGAAGTTTTAAGCCGTACACTCCACAGAGCTGGGCTTTACGGAAGAGTGGCCAGAAAGAAAACATTGCTTAAAGAAAAAAATAAGCAAACACGTTTGGTTTGGGAGACTCCAACTGAGAATCTGTGGTATGACTTAAGTATACCAACGGAACCCATCCAACTTGAAGGAGCTGGAGCAGTTTTGCCTTGACGAATGGGCAAAAATCCCAGTGGCTAGATGTGCCAAGCTTATAGAGACATACCCCAAGGGACTTGCAGCTGAAATTGCTGCAAAAGGTGGCTCTACAAAGTATTGACTTTAGGGGGATGAATAGTTATGCACGCTCAAGTTCAGTTTTTTTTGTCTTATTTCTGGTTTGTTTTGCAATAGAACATATTTTGCATCTTCAAAGTGGGAGCCGTGTTGTGTAAATCAAATGATACAAATCCCCCCAAATCCATTTTAATTCCAGGTTGTAAGGCAACAAAATAGGAAAAATACCAGGGGGGTAATTACCTTCGCAAGCCACTGTATTTTCTTCTGTTGAAGCCATTCTGTTGTTGATTTAATTCTGTGCTTTGTCCTGTTGCATCAGCCAACTTCTGTTGAGCTTCAATTGGTGGACAGTCTAACATTCTCCTGCAAAATCTTTTGATAAATTTGGGAATTCATTTTTCTGTCTGATAGCCAGCTGCCCAGGCCCTGAGGCAGCAAAGCAGCCCCAAACCATGATGCTCCCTCCCCCATACTTTACAGTTGGGATCAATCAAATGTAATCCATAAAATGTATTTATAAATCCCTTTTTACATCAGCCGACGTCACAAAGTTTTGGGATGAGGTTTTGATGTTGGTGTGCTGTGCCTTTTTTTCTCCACACACAGTTTTGTGTGTTCCTTCCAAACAACTCAACTGTAGTTTCATCTGTCCAAGGTATATTTTGCCAGTAGAGCTGTGGAAAATCCAGGTGCACTTTTGCAAACTTCAGACATGCAATGTTTTTTTTGGACAGCAGTGGCTTCTTCCGTGGTGTCCTCCCATGAACACCATTCTTGTTAAGGGTTTTACGTATATTAGACTCGTCAACAGAGATGTTAGCATGTTCCAGAGATTTCTGTAAGTCTTTAGCTGACTCTAGGATTCTTCTTAACCTCAGTGAGCATTCCGCGCTGTGCTCTTGCAGTCATCTTTGCAGGACGGCCACTCCTAGGGAGAGTAGCAACAGTGCAGAACTTTCTCCATTTATAGACAATTTGTCTTACCATGGACTGATGAACATAAAGGCTTTTAGAGATACTTTTGTAACACTTCCCAGCTTTATACAAGTCAACACATCTTAATCTTAGGTCTTCTGAGATCTCTTTTGTTTGAGGCATGGTTCACACCAGGCAATGCTTCTTGTGAATAGCAAACTCAAATTTTGCGATCGTTTTTTATAGGGCAAGGCAGCTCTAACCAACATCTCCAGGTTAGCTGACTCCTGACACCAATTAGCATTTGGAGAAGTCCTTAGCCCAGGGGTTCTCACACTTTTTCCAACCTACACTGTGAATGTTTAAATTCTGTATTCAATATAGACAAGAAAAATACAATAATTTGTGTGTTATTGGTTTAAGTGCACTGTTTATCTATTGTTGTGATTGAGATGAAGATCAGATCAAATTTGATGACCAATTTATGCAGAAATCCAGGTAATTCCAAATGGTTCACTTACTTTTTCTTGCCACTGTACATGCAAAAACACAGATATTAAATATTCTAAAATATCTATTTGCAGTAGAGCATGCTGGAAAATATGAAAATTATGGGCATGGTCTTGATGGCACAGCAAAGTGGCCTGTGTTACTTAGGTGTAGATTTTTCAATGTAACACTTCTAGTGTTGATTCAGGTGTTACATTAACACTCATTGGTGTAAAAGATCCCTGGTGTTGGTGTTAATAACCAGTGTTAAACCAAAACCATGCCCATCATTATCATATTTCCCAGCATGCTCTATTGCAGATTGATTTTTAGAATTGTTTGTTTTAATCTTTGTTTTTGCATGTACATTGATTTATTAATATTATACTGCTCAAATATAAATAACACCTTTTTCTAAACAAATCCATATGTTACTTATTGCACCCGTTGTGTATTTGCTTAGGATCTCACTTGATGAAAGTCAGGGGGCTGAAAATTGATGAATGCAACAACCATGTCTCTGTCACTAACAAATACAGTCATGGGTGGTAACTCTACAATTCACTCGAAAGGCAAGGCACTCTGGGAAATATGCAAATAAGCATTTACACTAAGCAGTTTGTTAATTGCTGTATAGACACTGGACGAGTGTTAAATGTAACACTCAGAGTTGCGCTAACACTGGATGATTTGCTGTTTGTAAAACAATAACTCTGGTTATTAACACCAACAGTGGAGGTTGTTTTACACCATTGAGTGTTATTTTCACTCTTAGCGTGAATTGAACTCCTGAATCAACACTCCAAATGTTACACTGAAAAATTTACATTGGCCAATTTGCTGTCTGAGTGCTAAGTGCTGTAAAGAGCAGGCCTGATCCAACCAAGAGCAATCCTGAGACCAGGGCCTGTATTCATAAAGCTATATCCTACATCAGCACTCCAAGGTTTGAGCGGTGAGAAAAAATGCCCAGAATCAGCACCCTAAGGGTTGAGGGGATACTGTACAGTATATACACAGTATGTTGGTGTGGATTAGTCCTATCCTATACAGGTACACCTTTTTTTCCCCCAATCACACATACATTATCTTAGGCACAAACACGTTCCCAGCTTGCTGCCTCAATAAGGTAATTCTGAGAATGATACTCAGGAAAGGAAATGTTCAATTCAAAATGCTATATTATCTTAGAAGAACTGTATTCAGTCAATGTCCTAATAGCTCTACAATATATAGTGTGTTTTGGATCCACTCAAGGCATTGTTACGCAGAATGTTATATTGGTTAAATTCTTATGTGGGGCAAAATACTGCTTGAGAGAAGAAAGTGGCATACATATTCACTTTGGGGACATTGTAGCACTTATTGAAAATAAGCACAAGACAATGTCAGTAAACCATTTCTCTCATCCGTATTTCTACTATGTGATAGGACCAACTAATGGATGTTGGAACCCTTAAAATAACTGAGAATTATCATGTTTCTTACCTCTCTCAACTTGGAAAAAAAAAGATCTACTCTTCAAGGACCCCCCTTTTTTTTGAGCACTTTGATCATTATGAAAGGCACTCTGACTTTGGTAAATGCCTTACATTTTAGCACAGGGGTATTGTCATTAAAACCCTACAGGCTCTGAGCAGAGATCTTGAGGTTTGTTTTTGAATTTAAAAAACTGATTTAAAAGTGAACCTGACTGGTCTACTGTGGCTAAGGATCTCTGATGGTATGTAAATGATGACACGAAGGGAAGTTTTGTCGCTAACTAACTGTGTACTCCCATGACCAGTCTGTACTGAACACGATTTCCTGTTCCTGTCAAGAAAAAGTTCAATCAGATCAGTAGTGAAGTTTTCAGGCACTTTGATAACTGGGCCAGCTGCAACTTCTGAACTTTTTACATCTCCAATGGGATTATGGGAACTGTGGTACATGATCATCCTCCCACATGGGTTCTGCTCTGCTGCTTGGTGGATCTCAACTACATACAGATGCCCTAAGGGGCGAAGTAGCTTTTAAAATGTACATCTTGAAACAGCTGAAATACAATATGTTTAGTTGTAAAGATATTTCACAAGGGTTTAGACGGTACAATGATTCTCTATACTCTGAGTGCTTGTTTTTGTCTCGCAAACTTAAATTCGGCAAACTATTGTAATTTTAGCAGCCAGGAAATGGCCGAGCGTGTTCTCCATATTGCACTTTTAAGTAACTGGTTCCACAGCCTTTTTTTTAAATTTACTGAACCTTTCGATCAATGTGTTAACTGAATTTAACTTGTTAAATTGGCCCAAATTTAGCTTCAATTTGAGAAAAAAGTTCAGTCAATTTAAAATGATGTGTTTGCTCAACTTGTCTTACACAGTGTCCTCCTTAATTATTGGGACAGTGAAGCATTTTTTTTTCTTTTGGCTCTATATTCCAAAAAGTTTGGATTTAAAATCAAACAATGACATTGACGTTCAAGTGCAGACTGTCAGATAATCCTGCATGAATTGAGAATTATAATGAGTGGGAACGTTACAGATAAACAAATATCATACTCCCAAGACATGCTAACCTCTCTATTACAAGACATGCTAACCTCTCTATTACAAGACATGCTAACCTCTCTATTACAAGACATGCTAACCTCTCTATTACAAGACATGCTAACCTCTCTATTACAAGACATGCTAACCTCTCTATTACAAGACATGCTAACCTCTCTATTACAAGACATGCTAACCTCTCTATTACAAGACATGCTAACCTCTCTATTACAAGACATGCTAACCTCTCTATTACAAGACATGCTAACCTCTCTATTACAAGTAACCGAAAGATTACTGGTTTCGAATCCCTGAGCTGACAATGTAAAGATCTGTCGTTCTGCCCCTGAACAAGGCAGTTAACCCACTGTTCCTCCGGTAGGCCATCATTGTAAATAAGAATTTTTTCTTAACTGACTTGCCTAGTTAAACAAAGGTTAAATAAAAACAACGAAAATAAACAATAACGGGAGGTTATAATATTTTTTGGGGGGGTATGATATTTGTGCGTCTAATGTTTTCACTCATTATTCACGATTCATTTCAGGATGATCTGTAATCCTGTTATCCACATTCATGTAGAAGTGTTTAGAAACATATTCTATCCTTATTTACAGTAAAAGTTACTCCAAAATGACACAATACCCTATTTACCATTCATTTCTATTGGACACAAAATAATCTGGTTCAGGACGTAGCGATCTTTCTGCTACGCCACCATGTCTGTGTCAATGACTGATTTGACCTCTTTCGCTTCACCTTGCACTTCCAAGCAAATCTCAGTTCTGTTAAAGTAGTTTTACTTGAGTGTACTTTTATTTATCATTGTGATTAAGGAGTCAAATTAAAAAGTGTTATGCCCCAACAACAGACAACTGTACAGAAAAACCTAGAACAATGTAATCATATATGTCAACATGTGTCAAATCTGTAAATTGAAAACAAATGTACCGTGTGTGTGTGTGTGTAACTAGTTCCAACACCTTTTTTTTGTGTGTAAAACAATGCCCAAATAATAATTTCTAGTGATGAACATATGAGACCATTTGAGCCAACACATTTTAAGTTGACAGAATTTTGGTCTTTCAAGTTGGAGCTAAATTTGGGCTAAATTTGGGCCAACTTAAAATGTTAAGTTCAAGTCACACTTTGACAGGAATGTTGAGTAAGCTAAAAAAAAATATAAATGGCTGTGGAACCAGTTCAGTGAAGGACTTTGATAAAATCACAGGACTGATCAGTCCAATCAAACAAGAACATGGTCACAGTCTCGACAGTGGCTACATCCCAAATGGCACCATATTCCCTATATTGGTGCACTACTTTTGACCAGGGCCCATAGTGCACTACTTTTGACCAGAGCCCTATGTATGGAATTGAGTGCCATAAGCAGAGTCAACGGCTTCATTCATTCCCAGACTTCACCTACATTCAAGCCAGACATGACAGGGTGATCCTACCTCCCAGTCCCACCAACCCCAGAGGCACTAAGTGACAATAATAACAGGCTTGGTGGATGTAACGCAATTTATACTATTTGATCATGGCTCATCATTATCTCATTCCCAATGCCTAATAACAACATGCAAGCTATTATGCTGAAAGGAATAGTGCCAAAGGACAGCACTAGCAACCCACATGGCACACTACTCTCTATGTATTGCCCCATAGGGCTCTAGTCAATAACTATCTATGGAACACAGTGCCATTTGGGACATAGCCTAAGACGAGGATGGATGATAATTCACCATTTGCATTTAGATTACACCTCTTTACACTGACACATGAATGGACTTCTTTGGTGTTTTTCTGTTAGGTTCATGTCAAAGTGGATGATTGTATTCATGGTAATACCTACATTTATACTGTCTTTTAGACTATCTCACAAGGAAAGAGAGACAATAGCGGGGAATGCTGCAGGCTTATAGGCATGACATGTATGGAGTCTTCTCCAAAGACTCAACCTACATAGCTGGATGTTCTGTACTTAAATTGCACATTTTTAGCTTCAAAAGGCTTCAGGAAATGTATAGTCTAGTGTTCTCTCATGGATCAAATGTGTTTTAGTGCTAGGTATCTCATTGCAATAGAAGTGTTACTGTACGTTAGTACAGATGTATAGTTCTGCTATTCCACACAATCAAAAGGAGTGTTGGTGAGAATAAACATGTAAAATCTTTTTTTTTTTTTTATCGAAGGTCATATCAACTGTCATATTGATGTGTTTATTCCAGAGGGGTTGCAACTGCCATCCTATTGTTACTGTGTGGTGCAGCTCCTTGACTTTCATTGTGTTCATTGTGTCTTCAGAACATGTTAGAGAGAAAATCATTTTGGTGAATTCTAGGATTTTACATTGGTGTGTTCCCAGGTGGTTTTTACCTTCCAATCACATCGCTTATTCAATTGCATCACTTAGGAAAATGACCTTTTCTTAATTCCACCCCTGTATTCAATGTTTTTATTATAGTTAGCCCTGCCTGCTGTATTCTTCTGGCACCATGGAGCCTTCATTCCATTCTGGCCTTCTTCCTGGAGGTTTTGCTCCTTGATTATACCTATCGATGAGAAACGGTTGGTCAATCAGGGTGAGTAGACTCAGCCATTCATTTTCATTAGCCACTCACGTCTTATGGCTTCATGGTGATTGAGGGGAGCAACAGACCATCTGTGAGGCTCTGTGAGATCATCTGTAACCCCTCTCTCCAGAGCTTAGGGCTTGGTTTATGTATGAGCAAACCCAACTGAATCTAAGACCAATTCATTAAATGCATCAACATTCAAAAAAAAAATGTGCTTAACATTTTGAAGGGTGTTGTTGATTTTGCTGTGAAATGTAAAAACCAACACATGAAAAAGCTTGTATCTTAATTAAAACATAGTAAACCATTTCAGTCACAGGTAATACAGTGCCTTCAGAAAGGATTCATACCACTTCACTTATTCCACATTTTAATGTGTTACAGCTGAATTCAAAATAGATTACATTTTTCTCACCCATCTACAGACAATACCCTGTTTAGAAAAAGTCAAAACATGTTTTAGAAATTTTAGCAATTGTATTGAAAATGAAATGTAGAAATCTCATTTACAAAAGTATTCACACCCCTGAGTCATTACATGTTAGAATCACCATTGGCAGTGATTACAGCTGTGAGTCTTTCTGGGTAAGTCTAAGAGCTTTGCACACCTGGATTTTACAATATTTGCACATTATTCTTTTTAAAATTCTTCAAGCTCTGTCAAATTGATTGTTAATCATTGCTAGACCGCCATTTTCAAGTTTTGCCATAGATTTTCAAGCTGATTTAAGTCAAAACTGTAACTAGGCCACTCAGGAACATTCCATGTACTTGTAAGAAACTCCAGTGTATATTTGGCCTTGTGTTTTATGTTATTGTCCTGCTGAAAGGTGAATTTGTCTCCCAGTACCTGTTAGAACACTCTGTGTTGTCTGTTCACACTGCTATGCTTTATCTTGGCCAGGTCGCAGTTGTAAATGAGAACTTGTTCTCAACTAGCCTACCTGGTTAAATAAAGGTGTTCTCAACTAGCCTACCTGGTTAAATAAAGGTTAAATAAGAATAACATTTCAAAAGAAAGCAGACTGAACCATATTTTCCTCTAGGATTCTGCCTGTGCTTAGCCCTATTCCATTCATTTTTATCCCCCCAAAAAACTCCCAAGTCCTTGCAGATTACAAGCATACCCATAACACTATGCCGCCACCACTATGCTTGAAAATATGAAGACTGGTACTCAGTGATGTGCTGTGTTGGATTTGCCCCAAAGTATTCAGGATATACATTTCTTTGCCACATTTTTTACAGTTTTACTTTAGTGCCTTTTTGCAACAGGATGCATGTTTTGGAATACTTTTATTTTGTACAGGCTTCCTTCTTTTCACTCTGTCATTTAGATTAGTATTATGGAGTGACTACAATGTTGTTGATCCATCCTCAGTTTTTTCCAAAACAGTCATTAAACTCTGAAACAGTTTAAAAGATACTATTGGCTTCATCCCCTCCGGCAACTGAGTTAGGAAGGCCGTCTGAATATTTGTAGTGACTGGGTGTATTGACACACCATCGAAAGTGTAATTAATAACTTTACCATACTCAAAGGGATATTCATTGTCTGTTTTATTTTTATCCATCTATCAATAGGTGCTCTTTGTGAAGCCTTGGAAAACCTCCCTGGTCTTTGTGGTTGAATCTGTGTTTCCGCTGCTCGACTGAGGGACCTTACAGATAGTGTGGAGTACAGACATGAGGTAGTCATTCAAAAATCATGATAAACTATGTTATTGCGCACAGAGTGAGTCCATGCAACTTAGTATGTGTCTTGTTTAGCATATTTAGGGTTGCTATAACTTATTTAGGGTTGCTATAACAAAGGGTCTGACTACTTATTGACTCAAGACAGATCAGCTTTTCATTTTTAGTTCATTAGTAAAAATATTTGAAAAAAATATATGTACTTTGACATGGGGTGTGTGGCAGTGACACAAAATCTAAATGTAATACTTTTTAAAATTCAGTCTGTAACACAACAAAATGAGGAAAGTCAAGGGGTGTGAATACTTTCTGAAGGCACTGTATCTATCTTATTGTGGTATAAATGTAATTTGACAGAAAATACCAATATGGTTTTTGGACGAGGCTTCTGTAATTTCCCTCCTCCAACACATGTACGTATCCTTTCTTCCACTCCTGAGGTTTTCTGAATAAGAATCGACCGGTTGAATTAAATGATGATATCTCTGAATCCAGCCTCATTCTCCTTCACTGGGCCTCAGCTGACAACAAATGAAAGCTCCTGTCTCGTCGGAATTTCGATAGGCTCACAATGGGCTCATTATTTGCCAGATGCTTTACTTTTCTTCATCTCTCCCTGCTTATTCCTTATTCAGAATGTATATTTTGGCTGTCTGACAGTCACTTAAATTAGTGGAACATGTAGGCCTATTCATGAGAGTTTTAATATTTCTCTTTCATTTTCCAGTTGGTAAATCCAGTTCAGAGAGGTTGTTAATGGGATAATGAGGTTGTGATGGACCTTACACACTGTACTAACACTGGCTGCGGATCACTCAGACAGACCGCCGAACAGAAGATCTATTGAGGAACTTGTTATAAATGGTACATAAAGGCACTTTTGTGAGTAAAAACACACATTGGTCTCAATGTGCTTTAATGTAACAACGCAGAGGTTGATGCGGTGGAAAAGGTGACAGAAATACATATTGTAAAACCGTAATGTAAGTGAATAATTTATCCCTGATGTAAATAAATGTTTACTTGTTAGTCGGTGGATATGCCGTTGAGTGATGGGTGTTTTCTAGTGTTCACCAGCAGAGGAATATATTAAGTCTAAAGTAATATCTACACCAGGGCTGTCAAACTCATTCCGTGGAGGGTCTAGTGTCTGCAGGTGTTTTTTTTGTTGTTTTCAATTAAAAAATATACAACCAGGTGAGGGGAGTTCTTTACTAATTAGTGACCTTAACTCATATCATTAAGTACAAGGGAGGAGCGAAGGCACTCGGCACTCCGTGGAATGAGTTTGACACATGATCTAAACTGTCAATTATGAGAGAGAACTAAGTTTACACTTCTGTCCATCATGCTTTCAATCATTTATCTTCAGAAAAGGCCCATTTACCTGAGGCTAACTTTCATGCCCTCATATGTAAAAAAAAAAAAGAAAAAAAGAAATGCATTTGATGTACTATTAATATGGGCGTCATGGAAAGTCTTACCCAAAGTATTTTGCCACAAGGTCATGTAGAAAGAAACAAAGGGCAAAGTGCTACCCAGTGTAGCAGTGAAAGAACCCAATTCATGTATTCAAGCAGCCTCCATCTGTCTCCAGGTTGTTTGCAGAGCTGTGTAGCCACATGTATAATTCTGACTGGTGTCGTTCCCTGTCCCTGTGCTCCATCTGCAGAGGGCCTTGTCAGTAAACAGAGTAAACACAGGAGCAGCGTATAGCACAGCTGGCATGTGCCGAACTACAGGCCCACAGAACAGCCCACCCAGAGCCCCGATGGCACACGCTACAACCTCTGCCATAGACACAGAGGCAGAGACACAGCCACCACCACAGCCACTGCCTCTGGTTCTTTCTCATCCTCATCCACAGACACAGCTTCAGACATCCCCCCCCCCCCAACATCTCAGACCTGCAGCCAACACCATTGGTGGCCAGTCCAGGTAGAAACCAGGTAACAAAGTAATGTTAAAGAACAATGAGCCAGATGTTTCACCGGATGTATAAATGTGAAGCATCCGCTTGGCGTTTCCACTCACTACCATATATGGTGATGAGAGGAAGCCCAGTGGTCTGCAGTGGGAGGAGATGGAGTGAGATGGATTTTGGAAACATTCTACACATTTTGTCATCGATTTAAACATTCGATTTCCATGCAGTTTTCTGTTTCCAAAACCAGAATCTGTAACAGAGTGGACTGCATTTTGTAGACTTTACTCTTTGCCAAAGTTTTTTTTAAAATTAGAGTGCAAAGGTGAATTGAGTTATTGCACACGCCCACTTCACAGTGTAGCTGTTCCCTAACGGAAATATGCAAATAAATACAAGAACTCGCCAATAGGATCTCACCAGCTCGTGCTTGGCTCTGCCCACCTCCTTGCTTGTTCTGCCCACTGACAAATTTGCTCCCATTATAAATGACAGGCTCTGGCCTATCTTGGGTTAGTTATAAAAAAAGAAAGTCACCCAGTAAAATACTACTTGAGTAAAAGTCTAAAAGTATTTGGTTTCAAATATACTTAAGTATCAAAAGTAAATGTAATTGCCAAAATATACTGGAGTATCAAAAGTAAAAGTATAAATCATTTAAAATTCCTTATATTAAGCAAACCAGATGGAACAATTTTCTTATTTGTTTACGAATAGCCAGGGGCACTCTCCAACACTAATAATTTAAATACAAAGCATTTGTGTTTAGTGAGTCTGCCAGATCAGAGGCAGTAGGGATGATCAGGGATGTTCACTTGAGAAGTGTGTGAATTGGACCATTTTCCTATCCTGCAAAGCATTCAAAGTGTAATGAGTACTTTTGGGTGTCAAGGGAAGTGTATGGAGTAAAAAGCACATTATATTCTTTAGGAATGTAGTGAAGTAAAAGCAAAATGTGTAAAAAAAGACGACTTACTTTACACCACTGCCAGCATGTCACCTGTGCAACTGGAGGCGGAAAAAAAAAACCTCTAGATCATCTTTACTCCACACACAGAGACGCATACAAAGCTCTCCCTCACCCTCCATTTGGCAAATCTGACCATAACTCTATTTTCCTGATTCCTGCTTACAAGCAAATACTCAAACATGAAGTACCAGTCACACGCTCATTACAAAAGTGATCCAGTGAAGCGGATGCTAAGCTGCAGGACTATTTCGCTAACACAGACTGGAATATGTTCTGGGATTCATCAGATGACATTGAGGAGTTTACCACATCTGTCACCTGCTTCATTTATAAGTACATTGACGTCATCGTCCTTACGGTGACAATTCGTACATATCCCAACCAAAAGCCATGGATTACAGGCAACATCTGCACTGACATAAAGGCTACAGCTGCCGCTTTCATCCGGACGCTTAAAAGAAATCCTGCTACGCCCTCTGACAAACCATCGAAAAGGCAAAGCGTCAATACAGGATCAAGATCGAATCCTACTACACCGGCTCTGACCCTGGTCGGATGTGGTAGGGATGCAAACTACCACGGATTACAAAGGGAAACCCAGCTGTGCGCTGTACAATGACGCAAGCCTACCAGATGAACTAAATACGTTCTGGTCTCGTTTCGAGGCTACCAACACTGAACCGTGCATGAGTGCACCAGCTGTTCCAGACGACTGATCACACTCTCCATGGCCGATGTGAGTAAGACCTTTAAACAGGTTCACAAGGTTCACGAGGTTAAACATTCACAAGGCCGCATTGCCAGAAGTATTACCAGGACGCGTGCACAGAGCATGCACTTGCCAGCTGGCAAGTGTCTTCAATTACATTTTCAACCTCTCCTTGACTCAGTCATTAATACCTAGATGTTTCAAGCAGACCACCATAGTCCCTGTGTCCAAGAACACCAAGGTAACCTGACTAAATTACTATAGCCCCGTAGCACTCACATCTGTAACCATTAAATGATTGGTAAAACAACCCCAGGTGGTGAGGGTAGGCAACAACACATCTGCCATGCTGACCCTCAACATGGGGGCCCTTCAGGTGTGCATGCTTAGTCTCCTTCTGTACTACTTGTTCTCCCACGATTGTGAGGCTGTGCACGACTAACTTTTCCGACTACACAACGGCGATAGGCCTGATCATCAACGACAATGAGAATGCCTACAGGGAGGAGGTCAGATACCTGGCAGTGTGGTGCCAGGACAACAACCTCTCTCTCAAAGTCAGCAAGACAAAAGAGCTGATCGTAGACTACAGGAAATGGAGGGCCGAGCATGCCCCCATCCACATTGACGGGGCTGTAGTGCAGCAGGTCAAGAGCTTTAAGTTCCTCAGTGTCCACATCACTAAGAATTTATCATGGTCCACACACACAAACACAGTCGTGAAGAGGGCACAACAATGCCTCTTCCCCCGCAGGAGGTTGAAAAGATTTGTTATGGGACCTCAGATCCTCAGAAAGTTTTACAGCTGCACTGTTGAGAGTATCTTGACTGAGAGCATCTTGACTGGCTGCATCACCACTTGGTATGGCAACTGCTTGGCATCCGACCTCATGGTGGCTACAGATGGTAGTGCGTACAGACCAGTACATCACTGGGACCGAGCTCCCTGCAATCCAGGACCTCTATACCAGGCTGTGACAGAGGAAGGCCCTACAACCTGTCAGACTCCAGCCACCCAAATCATAGACTGTTCTCTCTGCTATCACACGGCAAGCGGTACTGATGCACCAAGTCTGGAACCAACAGGACCTTGAACAGCTTCTACTCCCAAGCCATAAGACTGCTAAATAGTTTGTTAAATAATTAACCAAATAGCAAACCGGACTACAATGCATTTGGAAAGTATTCAGACCCCTTCCCTTTTTCCACATTTTCCACATCCACATTGGAGAAGTTTGGAACCACCAAGACTCTTCCTAAAGTTGGCCGCCCGTCCAAACTGAGCAATCGGGGGAGAAGGGCCTTGGTCAGGGAGGTGAACCCGATGATCACTCTAACAGAGCTCCAGAGTTCCTCTGTGGAGATTTATAAGCCTTCCAGAAGGACAATTATCACTGTAGCACTCCACCATTCAGGCCTTTATGATAGCGTAGACAGACGGATGCCACTCCTCAGTAAAAGGCACGACAGCCCACTTGGAGTTGCAAAAACATAAGGACTCTCAGACCGTGAGAGATCAGATTCTCTGGTCTGATGAAACCAAGATTGAACTCTTTGGTCTGAATGCCAAGTGTCACGTCTGGAGGAAACCTGACACCATCCCTACGGTGAAGCATGGTGGTGGCAGCATCATGCTGTGGGGATGTTTTTCAGTGGCGGGGACTGGAAGAGTAGTCAGGATCGAGGGAAAGATGAATGGAGTAAAGTAAAGAGAGATCCTTGATGAAAACCTACTCCAGAGTGCTCAGGACCTCAGACTAGGGCGAAGGTTCACCTTCCAACAGGACAACGACCCTAAGCACACAGCCAATACAATGCAGGAGTGGTTTTGGGATAAGGCTCGGAATGTCCTTGAGGGGCCCAGCCAGAGCCCGGACTTGAACCCAATCGAACATCTCTGGAGAGACCTAAAAAATGTGTTGTGCAGTGACACATCCAACCTGACAGATCTTGAGAGGATCTGCAGAGAAGAAGGGCTAAAACTCCCCAAATAGAGGTGTGCTAAGCTTGTAACGTCATACCCAAGAAGACTCCAGGCTGGAATCGCTGCCGAAGGTGCTTCAACAAAATACTGAGTAAAGGGTCTGAATACTTATGTAAATGTAACATTTCCAGTTTTGTTTAAATGATACATTTGCTAACATTTCTACAAATGACGGGGTATTGTGTGTAGTTTGATGAGGGGGGTAAAAAACACTAATATATTTTAGAATAAGGCTGTAACATATTTTTTGTTTGTTGAAAAAGTCAAGGGGTCTGAATAATTCCCGAATGCACTGTATCTGCATTGGCCTTTTTTGCACTAACTCTGACTCATCACATACGCTGCTGTTACTGTTCATTATCTATCCTGCTGCCCAGCCACTTTATCTCTACCTATATGTACATACATATCTAACTCAATTACCTCGTACCCCTGCACATCGACTCTATACTGGTTCCCTGTTTACTGTATATAAGACAAGTTATCTTCACTCATTGTGTATTTATTCCTTGTGCTATTATTTTTTATTTGTTTCTCTCTGCATTATTGTGAAGGGTCCATAAGTAAGCATTTTACTGTTTGCGAACCATCTGAAAAATAAAATGTCAATACATTTTTATTTGAAATCCCTGTGGTATCACATTAAGGCCTGATTGACAGGAAAAGGCGCAGACACAGAGGGTCAGTAGGGAAGTAGGGCAAGAGAGAAAAGTCAGCTTTTCTCAAGGGCTGCTCCTGTACTGTAGATATCTCCTCACAATCACTTGACACCTCCACCACACACACACACACACACACACACACAAAGGCTGTTGTGATCCATTAGGGGAATGATGAGAGGGATGTCTGGTAGAGGGAAGCCTGTAGATCTCAATGCAAATTTCCCTCTGTCTCCTGACAGAATGAAAATACTATTCTTTAGGGGAAAGCGTGTGCTGTGCGGCAGCTTACCCAGGCCAAAAGAGGAAGATGGTAAACAAGAATTAAATGATGCCGCTGAGGAAGCTGCCATTGCCGTGGAGGAGGCTGCCGGAGCCGAGACGACGACATGACATTTCCGCGGCGCGAGATTAATAATGAAGGAGATTACACAGACACCTCGACAGGGATGTGTGTGAGTGTGCGTGTGTGTCACAAAATGAGACCAACCCAGGAAGATTATTAGAAGACCTACAGACAGACAGGGAAGCAACCCACGCCATAATACCAAAGAGTGCCAATGCAGGCAGCTGTTGTGAAATTCATATTTTATGTCCTTCCATCAAAGAGCCACAAGAAGGAATCTTTTCTTTTCATGACGTACTTGACTTTATAAAGTGTAGACAAAACTGTGTTATGTATGGTAGGCATGTGCCAGGATCTATTTCACCAGATAATGAGCGAGAAAACCCCCTATGGAGAGAGGGGAAACACAACTATTGATGTGGAGATACAATGACCTATATTACTTTCTGCATTTGACTTCTTCCCCATCTGAACCTATTTTTCTATATTTTGAACCAATCGCTGAACCGTGTTTGTCACCGAAACTCTGTTCCTTTCATTTTCCAGACATGGCAAGATGATAGCCTATCACGCAAGACGCTAAGAAGCCAAGGGAAGACCGTACAGTAATTGAAGGTTGAGAATGGCTCTTCGTGGTATCCTGTGTGTAAAGGACAGTCGACGAGGAGACTTTTTGTTTTCAATGATTTCACGTCAGTATGCTTGATTGACTTCCCAAGTACAAGTGGGCCAAATGAGAACACTGAGCCATGGATTTGGCTTTTAACCCAAAAGGGTAGTTCACCATATCATCCCTCCTGGTAAGCTCATTATTGTAAAAGATCACGCGTTCTCAGTAACTTACCTGGTTAATAAAGGCAATAAATAAATACGTTACTAGCATCGGTAAAAAGCTAAGGGCACAACTCAAACACAGTAACCAGCCTCCCGAGCTACACCAAAGACAACAGGACCCTAATTATTATGACGAGCCCTGTCATTCAGGTTGACAGTCACATAGGATCAAACACAACTGGATGGGCAGGTGAATGTCATTTGCAAGCTTTGCTCGTTTAGCTCCAAATGTGTTTTGATTTTTTTTCGGAGCGATATGACAGCATTCGCTGTCTCCCCTGCATCCCCAGACCAGACGGGGAGCTCCAGCTGAGAGTATATGACCCTGTTGAATCTTTAAAAATGTCTCTCGCAGACAAACTTAGCATGCCAGTGTTTAAGAGAAACCCCAAAAGGTGTCACAGAAGACAGGAGGAGCCGTGTTAACATGTTTGTTTTCGCCTCCCGTGGGGGATGAGCTGTGTTTGACAACCCCATCGCTATCCTAACCGGCGGAAATAGACACCACGGCTGAAAAAAATAAAAATAAATAAACGCTCCATTCTCTGAGGCTGTGGTGGTAATGTTAATAGTATGTGACAGCCAGCTGAAATGTGTAAGCCCTTTTTGAGTTAGCGGTTGCAGTTAACATATCACCATGGCTGCAGCCCAAATGGCACCCTATCCTCTATATAGTGCACTACTATTGACCAGGCGATGCAATTTGGGATGCTTACCCATGTGTTGGAGTAGCGGCGAGGCCACATGCAAATAGCTCCTGACTGCTTCGTGATGTATTAGCCATGTCAAACACAACCTCAGTGTAGCAGAAGGTCACCATGCAGCGAGGGCCTGTGTCCCAAATGGCACCCTATTCTCTATTTTAGCTCACCTCTTTTGTCCACAGACCATAGGGTGTCATTCGAAAGTAGTGCACTACATAGGGATTAAGGTGCCATTTGGGATGCAGGTATGGAGATAGGCCAGGGCTGTCCTATATCACCCCTCATGTTCAGATTGTCACACTGAGAAATAGGATTCATTACTTTTATTTTGCTGGATGCATTTCATTAGCCTAGACTAGCCCCGACACGGTGTTGTGGCATCCAGGGCAGCAATACAACATGCCGCAGATGGGAATGGTGTAGGAGGTTTAGAAGTATTATAATACCGCACAGGGAGCGTCAATGTTTAATGGTAAAAGTCCAATATAATATGAGTTCTTCATTAGATCTCAACTAAGATTATACAGCTGTTGTCCCTAATGTATACAAGCACTGAATGAATATATGTATGAATATATATGTAAATGTATGTCTATGTTTGTCCCCCCGCTGACTCTGAAAATAAGGAAAAACTGGATGGACTTCCTGGTCTTAGATGAGGATGATCGTGATGCTTTTTTGATTCCGTGAGTTAATATCTAACACAATGTGAGAAGATACAGACTTCTAATTGTAACATCTTAAAATATTATAGTATGTATGGTAATCTGCAGTGCACGCATCAAGGCAGATTCATGTCATCCATGAGTGGACTTTCGCTTCATGGTTGGAGCCACAATTGACAACATTTATGTTAGAAAAAGACTGGTTGAGAGGTGGGAGTCAACTGCTTGTATACGCTTGGGTTCCCCCAGAGAGCCTCAATAACATAATGTCTCCTTCCTTCTCCATAGATCTTATCACACCTTTTTATTGTCCATCTTATATCCGTTTCACTCCGATAGTTCTTGAAGTGTTATTACCTATTTACATACATTTACATTCATATTCAGTATTTTTTCATAACCTGGTTTGGATGATTCCAACCGATGTGTTATCAATCTGTCATGCCCTGTCCACAATATGTTTTTGACAGTTTACATATTTGGATTATTCAAATTTGAAATCCAATTGCCATTGAGGCATGAGGAATTGGTTCTGTATGGAAGTCTATGGAATGGATTCTGACACTTGTGACTGAATGTGAACGAAACGGTAAAACAAAGAGGGCACAGAAATCTCCACTATAATGACATCAAACTGCAACGAGAGGTTTGTTTACACGTTACTAAGAGAAAGCAATGCAATCAACAACAAAAAATAACAATTTTCCTGCTAAATTTACCCTCATCTTAGCTGGTCGAGGGAAACTTCTCTTGGAAGAATTCCAGGAAGTTTACCGCTGGCACCGATTTACGTTTTCTTCTTATCAACATGTCGGAAAGGTTTCCTTCTCTCTACCTGTGTGTGAAGATCAAAGGCAGCTTGCCGGAAAAAAGAACCCCCCCTCCTTTTATCTCTTCAGAAAGCTGAGGATCAAGAGGAGCCGTCATATTTAATGAGGAAACTAAATGGCTGGAGATTTGATCAAGGTCTCGCGGACAAAACGAGTTAGCAGTGAGCCCAGAGGAGCCCAGAGGAGGGAGTTTAAGAGAGTACAGATTGACTGGCATCAAATGGGTCAGAGAGAGAGAGAGAGAGAGGGCAAAGAGAGAAAGAGAGATAAAGAGAAAGAGAGAAGAGAGAAAGAGAGAGAGATAAAGAGAGGGAGAAGAGAGAAAGAGAGAGAGATAAAGAGAGGGAGAAGAGAGAAAGAGAGAGAGATGAAGAGGGAGAAGAGAGATAAAGAGAGGGAGAAGAGAGAAAGAGAGAGAGATGAAGAGGGAGAAGAGAGAAAGAGAGAGAGATAAAGAGGGAGAAGAGAGAAAGAGAGAGAGATAAAGAGGGAGAAGAGAGAAAGAGAGAGAGATAAAGAGGGAGAAGAGAGAAAGAGAGAGAGATAAAGAGGGAGAAGAGAGAAAGAGAGAGAGATAAAGGGAGAAGAGAGAAAGAGAGAGAGATAAAGGGAGAAGAGAGAAGAGAGAGAGATAAAGGGAGAAGAGAGAGAGAGAAAGAGAGGGAGAAGAGAGAAAGAGAGGGAGAAGAGAGAAAGAGAGAGAAAGAGAGGGAGAAGAGAGAAAGAGAGAGATAAAGAGAGGGAGAAGAGAGAAAGAGAGAGAGAGAAAGAGAGGGAGAAGAGAGAAAGAGAGAGAGAGAAAGAGAGGGGAGAAGAGAGAAGAGAGAGAGAGAAAGAGAGGGGAGAAGAGAGAAAGAGAGAGAGAGAAAGAGAGGGAGAAGAGAGAAAGAGAGAGAGAGAGAGAGAGAGAGAGAGAGAAGAGGAGAGAGAGAATGAAGAGAGAGAGAGAGAGAGAGAGAGATGAAGAGAGAGAGAGAGAGAGAGAGAGAGAGAGAGAGAGAGATGAAGAGAGAGAGAGATAGATAAGGGAGAAGAGAGAAAGAGAGAGAAAGAGAGGGAGAAGGAAGAAAGAGAGAGAAAGAGAGGGAGGAAGAGGAGAAAGAGAGGAAGATAAGAGAGGGAGAAGGAGAGAAAGAGGAGAGAGGAGAAGAAGGGAGGAAGAGAGAAAGAGAGAGGAGAGGAGAGAGATGGAGAGAGAGAGGAGAGAGAGAGAGGG